>NC_133661.1:61825821-62112111 GCF_037893015.1 Macrotis lagotis
TGTCTGCACTATTTGTAATCTAGAAGATCTATCCTCAGATCCCTCTCTTTCTAGGTTGACAAAAATTGTGCTAAGCCATATTCAATTAGACCTGTGTGGACTTCAATAAAAGTTCTCCAATCCTGGAATAAGTCTTTCCCGATCCTTCAGGACTTCTTGTTTGTGCCTCTTCTTAGACCTATTTTTCTTTTCTCGTTTTGCAAAAAATCCCCCACCAAACCCAGGGTTGCTGACATTCTCTTAGGGGGTCAGTGGGGGGTGGGGAGGAATGGAAAGATAAGAAAAAGGAATAGAGTGCCTTGACATCTTAGAGTCATCAGTTTAGGGTTTGGTGGTATTAATGCTGAAGGAAGATTTGTCTTTTCCCACCAGCCCTTTTCATTCAGACCTTGTCAATCAAAGCTTCAGGACTGGACTTATAAATTCACTGATCTAGGCAAGTCCCAGGTGAAGAGATTTCTTCTAATCCATAATACAAATTAACATCTTCTCTGTTTTAGTCTCTTATAGTTTCATAATTTCAGCCTTACTATTACCAGACATTTAGTTGTGGGTTGAATTTTTTTTTTTAGCCAATATCAACTTTTTTTTTTTCCTAGCAAAGAGGTGTTTCATTTGTTGGGTAGGAGGGGTCATGAGGGAAGTCTGAATTCACATTTACTTTTGGCTGAGAGGTCCCACCCTTCCATGACGTAGTCCTTTATAGGAGGTACTTTTCCCTTTAGAAATGGAAGGAATACCAACTACTAAAGAAAGAACTGGTTAAGGGTGGTGAATTTTTGGAGGAAGGTGGTATTTACCCTTAGAACTGAATTGTCTTCAACTTCAATAGTCTTCCCCTTGGACCATAAACATATCATTGAAGGAGCACAAGTGTACTTCAAAACATTTTTGAAAAAGAGAGGGATTGTAGTATCCTTATTGCCATTTCGAGGTTTGCAGCAACAGCCACTATTGCTAACATGACCTCCCTGAACACCCCATTAACTGTACGGCTGGGGCCATTGCAGTTTACAATGAGAAAGGGGAGATGTCAATGGAGAAAGTGAATGTAACCCATTATGTATCCGGGAAGATGCCAGTTTATGCGCCTATGGAGTCCTCAGATTAGGAATATGAAGACTTTCAGTTCAAGAAAGCCAAGGAACAAGAAGCAGAGCCCAAGGAAGAGGATGATGAGTGTCCTAGTGACCGACCAGCTTCAGTGCTTACAGAACCACATGAAGGAAGATGTTGAAGAAAAGTTGACTTGGTACTGGAAACCAGTAGAGCTTCAAGTGGTGGAAGAAAGTCATTCTAAAAATGGGAGAAAGGGGGGCAGCTAGGTGGTGCAGTGGATAGAGCACCAGCACTGGAGTTAGGAGTGCCTGAGTTCAAATCTGACCTCAGACACTTAATAATTACCTAGCTGTGTGACCTTGGGCAAGTCACTTAACCCACTGCCTTAAATAAATTTTTAAAAAATTTAAAATAGGAGAATGGAGTCAGAAGTGAAGAAGAGGAGGAGGGCATTGATGATGAGGAAATCAAGGGGAGGCGTCATCGAGCACAGGAGAGTTCAGGAGCTGAAGAGGATCAAATGGGAGAAGATTGAGAAGCCAAGAAGGAGAAAGCAGAGATGGAAGGAATGGGCAGGCTGACTGACTGAGGAGGAAAGAGAAGCTGAACACTGAGCAAAAGGCAAAGTTATCACCAATAAAGTTGTGAAGGGCAAATACAAAGTTCTTACAGAAGTATTATCACTGAGGTGCTTTCTTCATGGATGAAAATGAAGAAGTATACAAGGGAGATTTCAATGCTACCATCCTGGAGGATCATTTCAATAAGACTATTTTCCCCAAAGTTTTGCAGGTCAAGAACTTTGGATGGTCAGGAAGAACCAAATACACCCAACCTGTAGATGAAGACACCACTTCCTTTGATTCAGCTTGGGCTCAGGAGAGTGCCGGAAATACCAAGTTCGTCCTATAAAAGGCAGCTGGGGTACAAGATATACTCTTCCAGGAAGAGGAAAACTACTTAGGCTTTAAAAACCAACTTCCCTGCTATGACACATGAGGAAGTCTGCAACAAGGCCAGTCAGGGTTGGAGCCACCTTTCTAATTATGAAATAGATCTAGAAAATAACAGAGCTGTAGATGTTGGAGAATCAGTTTTAGACACAGTCCTATTTTTCTGTTCTTCTTTATACAAGAAAGTGTTCACCTTTGTTATCTATGATAATAACAAAATATTTACTTAGATACAATTTAGATCTGTTATATTCAAACAAGTTTTATTACATAATGAATGAATGTGAGTCTGATAATGTAAATAAAGATACATAGGAATTGAACTCTTCACAGAGTACTTAAAAACACCTACTCTATTAAAAAAAATTCATGAATTCTCAGCTATAGCTATTTTAGTGTAAAATTCTTGCCAAGGTTTTTATTTTTGACACTGGATTTGTACAATATAAAGCATTATGGAAATAGCAATAAAAGAATATTTTCTAAAAAGAAATAGAAGGAGCAACTTAATTCTCCAGGGAGTATCCCTGGAAAATCCCTTGAAACATGCAAGCTAATTCTAGGAGGAAGACTTCATGCAGTCCATCTTATTGTTTCTCTGGACATAAAAGGACAAAGAACATGAAATGAAAAAAGTTCAGAGATTTTTGAATTTTTGAGAACCTAAAATATTCAAAAAAATTTTGAGAATCCAAATATCCCAAAAAAGTAATATTCAAAAATTAGAACCTGAAGGGGAAGACCAATTGGAAAATAACTGATCAATTTACAGTAAATAAATGGAATGGAAACATTTCTCCTCTAGGAAATTTCAAAAATGGTAATTTTGGAAAAGTCTTGGAAGACCTTTGTGAAATGATGCAGAGTGAAGTGAGTAAAGCCAGAAGAATGACTACTACAACCTTATAAAGGCAAAAAAAAAAAAACAAAAACAAAAACTTCGCAAGACTGAAGTTCAGTTCACAGTATCTCTAGGATTGTAGAGGACTGCTGGGCCTGGTCCTCCCTGCTGGACACATCGATGTGTGCAACGTGCAGAATAGAGGGAAAAACAGCTCTAGGTGAGGATAGTACTTTAGTGGACCAAAGACCAAATTCATCATAGAGCCAACCAGATCTCCCAAATGGCTGTCTGATTGAATTTCTCACACACACACACACACACCCCCCCCCCCCCCCCCCCCCCCCGCCCCCAGCCAAGCTAGTGTCCCATTTGACAAGTTTGGTCATAATAATCTCCTATCCAAGATCTCATATCTAAGACACCAAGCTAGTGTCTATTTTCTGAAAGGGGAAGAGTTAGTATGAAAAATTCTCCAAATCATTAATATTTAGAAAAATGCAAACTAAAGCAAAACACATACACATACATGCACACACACACGCAAAGAAGACAATAAAAAGGAAAATGAGAAATATTGGAGGAGGTGCTGGCAAACAAGTCCTCTATGGTTGTGATGGGGAGGGGAGCTGTGAGTGAGTAGTCATTCTGGAAAATAATCTGACACTATGTCCAAGGGTCACTTACCTATGCATAACCTCTGACCCAGCAGTACCACTATTAGTCCTATTTCCCAAAGAAAACCACCCAGCTCCCTCCAAGAAAGAGGTTTGAACCTATAGGCACAAGAGTATTTATAGCAGTTTTGGGATAATAATTTGAATCATATCCAAAAATTAGAAACTGAAGGGGGACACACCTATTGGAAAATAACTGATCAATTTATAGTAAAGAAACGGGACGAAAACATATTTCTACTCTCGGAAATGACAAAAATGGGCAATTTTGGAAAAACCTAAGAATATCTTTGTAAAATGATGCAAAGTGAAGTGAGAATGACTGCTAAGATCTTATAAAGGAAAAAAAACTGCAAGACTGAAGTTCAAGATCATAGTAATTCTAGGATTGTAGGGGACTGGTGGGGGCCTGTTGCCCTCTGCTGGACATATTGATAAATGCAATGTGCAAAATAAATGACACTTTTTTCCAATAGGGATAATTGGAGGAATTTGAGTATTCATTTTCATATTTGTTTTAGGGCCTTGGGTTTTCTTTTTGCTATTCCATTTAGGGTCAGTGTAAGATCAGGGTGGGGTCAGTAATTGGGAAGGTGAGATAGGAAAGCAAATGAAAAAAGAGAAGTCATGGAGGCATTTTCAAAGAAAAATGTCAGAAAAGGGAAGGCTGTAAAGAAAAACAGTCACATCCACTTTGAAAGCTACACATGTGGATTGTAGAATATTTTAAAAGAAGAATAATGTGTAACTCAATTGGGTATAAAAATCTATCTTACACTATTGGAAAATAGGAGAGGAAAGGGATGGGAGACAGGGGGACAGGGATAGAAGAGAAGGAAGATCATTGGAGAGGGTAGTCAGATATAATACACATGATTTCTCAGACAATCAGATAATCAGCATGAGTCTCTGTGGGGCAAGAAGATATCCCTGGAGGGGATATGTTCCCTTAAGGCCAGATACATGACCAACAGGAATTAGCCAATGTAGATCTATGCCCAACAGTCTTGGATACATTTATGTAAAGCAGTTCTTTTTGATTCAAAGCTGGGAGCAGTTCATTTGACTGCTATTCCTTGGTGGTGGCAGTGTCTGCTCTCCAAGTTCCTTTGACTGATGTCGAGATGAGGTCAGTTCTTGGGTGCTCCTCGGGCAGTGGGTGATCATTTGAATATAACTGTTTCAATCTCCAGCTTTGTTCTCAAATGTGCAGTGGTGGCCTTACTCCTCTGTAAAAGAAGGTCTATGTGTTAAAGATCTCTGGTCCTTGGGTCCTCTGTAAGACCCAGGAAGTTGCCCACTGGCTGGAGCTTCTCTGGGACATGGCATGGGGAGGGCACAAGGATGAAGTTCAGTTGATGGTCACATGGTTTGAGAGGAGAAAAAAAGGATAGCTTTGACAAACACTATATCCATAGAAATAAGCAGGCTCAGTGGTTGAAGTTGCATCCTCCCCTCAGAGAAGCAGTCATTCCTTGGGCCAATTTCCTTACTAGCCTTACCTGCCCACAAAAAATACATGAATTCATTGGGTATTGCTAGTTCTTGCTCAGAGAAGTTCTCTTGCCTTCTTCAGCTGGAAGCCTCAGATACCTTTGTTTTATGGATTGCATTGTTCTTCTGTTGTGAGACCACACAGTGGGGAGAAGAAAAAATGTAATTATGCCTATGACTGACTTCAATTATATTTTTACATTTTCTTAGAAAGGGGGTAAGTTATTGTTTCTTTCAATGGTATCCCACTTAACATGACAGTCAAGTTGGTAAGACATTTCCCCCTTTGGCAGATTTCATTATCTAATTAGAAGAATGACTCAAGTTGATATAACTTAAATAAATAACCCACGACCTCATTCATCAAGGATCACTTCCCCCACCCTACCCTTGTTGACCCACTGGACTCTACTATACTTAGAAGGGTCCTTATTCTAATCCATGATTCCATCATTCCTGCTCTCCCTCCCTTTCCATCCATCTTCTCTCTTCCCTTGGTGGGTCTGATAAAGAGGAATTGTGTAAAATACATAAGAATTTTACTACATTTTGAATGGATCAAGTTTTGAAAGCTCAAAAATCTTTGTAAGGTTTAAAACATTTTTAAAAAGATTTTTGGTGCTTCTAACTCTTAAGGAATGTCTGATTCGTAAGACAAGAGGAAGAATTATGATGTGATAAATTAGTAAATGGTCACTTAAAGCTGAAAATTACTATACAGTTTGAAAAGTAACATTTTAATAAATCATTGGGTTTGTTAACATAAATATATTGGAAATATTCAATTAAATGAATAATCTGAAGTATGGGTGAACAAGAAAAGGAAAATTGTGTACTCTGGAGCCCCTGGCTTTTCTTCTTGCTATCCCCCGTATTCACCCCACTTCTAATAATTTTTCTCTTGATTAATTTTTACCCTCTGTCTGTTAAACCTTCTTGTGAGATTCATCTCCTCCAGGCTACAAGCCATACATCTCCATAGCCAGAGCTAGACATCACCCACCACAATACCAGAAGTTAGAAATTCTGAGATGCTGCCTGTCATTTTCCAGATCTAGCTCAACTTCCTCTCAAATGGGATCTGCCAGGTAGGAAAGCACTATGTCCCCTTCAAGTAGGAAACAGTTCTGGAAGTTGAGATCTCTGTCCCCCAACCCCAAATGGATTTGGGTCCAAACTGTTCTGGAGAGAAATGATAAAGAGGAGGTGGAGAGCAAATAGGTAACTTGTATTTTTCTATGTTCACTTTTTGCATACAAAAATTCATCTTGTGTTACCTAAAAGAATATTATGTTTCTTGTAACATTTCTGGGAAAATAAATAACTTTATATCTTTCTGTGATGTTCTTAGATTGATAATGACAATTTCACATATTATATCTGGTCGGACACTTGCAATATATCAAGTTCTCTATATCTTGGAAACATTCCCATTCAAAAAGTCAAAGCTATCCTGCCCCCGACAAGGATCAGAAATATCTTGGCCTGGAAGGGACAATAAGGTATATACAAAGAATGTTTGAGATAACAAAATGTTGCTCAAGTAATGAGGACTATCCTTTACTATTTCTGCCATGATTTTCTAAACTTCACCTGTACAGAAGGCAAAGAATTGGTCCCTCCAAAATATATCCTTACACCTTCCTTAAATCCTCCCAACTTACTCCTCTAGCTTGACTTTCCCTTTAAAAGTTTCTTTATATACTCTCCCAATTTGCTAGTTCTTTCTTGGAATTCAGTCTGCTTGCAGAAACATAATAAACTTATAGGGCTCTTGTATCTCTGGATCACTGAGTCAGGATTCTTTCAATACCAATCAAACCCTCAATTCCATCAAATTCACTTTTCTCTGCAATTTCAGAAACTTATTTTAGCTGTGAAATTTTTGGCAAGTTATTTTATCTCTCTTTGCCCCAGTTTCCTGATTGTAAAGAGGAAAAAGAAAAATGCTTCTTGTTGTGAGTTCGTCAAGTGCTTAAGACACTTTATGGTATATTCTAAGCTACTACATTCTTATTATTTCTCTAAATGAATATAATTATTCCTAATATCTCCAAAGGGTTTTAAAATGTCAAAGACAATAAGATCCATGATTTTATATGTGATAATTTGGAAATGCAATTGATGTTATCTGAAGTTTATTGTTTATATTATTATTGCATTTTCAAATTGTAATATATTTCTAAATTATATTCTAAAATTTGAGAAACCATTGTAAAATCTGAAATGCTAAAACCCCCAAACTTCCCTTTTAATTTGTATGTTGTCAGACATAAATTGAGCTCTTAAAAAGATGTGATTAAACAAGTAGAATATTTGAAATATATTTAGTTATAAAACCTATACTACTGCTGCCACCACATTGATTTTATTTGAAAATCTTGATTATAAAAGGGTATAAGGTAATTTAAATATGTAGCTTCAATATATTAATGATGTGTCAAGCATTGGATATTTCATGTATTTCTGGGGGCCCTGAATATGTAGTTTCAATTTATAAGTAAAGCATTAATAAAGTGCTAACTGTTTGTTAGGGAAATATTAGGAAAGTCAATTAAACCATAAGTTATGGTTGGTGAAATTTGGCTATTTGAGGTAAAAATTTCCAGAACTGTAATTTGTTTTGAGCTTTGATTACTGGACTAATTATCTGAATTGTCACAATCAGCAGTAGAAAATGTCATATGTGATAGTCTGGGAACTGCTAAGATGGATGTCTGTGTCTGGGAAAGGTTGTGGGGACAATCTAGGATATGGCCAGGGCAAGATCCTCCAGACTCTATTTCCCTATTGTGCTAGTTCCTTACCGAAAAGGAAAATTCTTCTCCTAGCCTTTAATTGTGACTACGTAATTGGCTGTCAGATATGAGTCATGCCTGGAATCAAACAGAGCTAAAAGATTTTTTCCTAACGGAGCTAAGGGTATTTTTCTCCTATTATAACTATATCCCACTTTTTAAATGTAATTTTTTAAAAAAATAAACAGAATGGCAAATTTTGCTGTTCCAAAAAAGCAATAGCATTAGACAGTTTTCTCTAAGGTACATATACAGATGTATATGATTGGTTTCCAAATTTATCTACCATGGATATTCAGACTTTAAGCAGTTATGGAAATAAGTTCTAAGGTCCTATTAATTAAAGATTAATTGAATTTTACATATAAATTGTCAGAAAGTACAGAGGGGTAGAACCCAGAAGAATTAATCCTGACCTAGACACACTTCTATGGCTTCAAAACCTTGTTCCAGATAGAGGTGTTTGTCCAAATTTAGGACTTGAGCCTTTTCTGTGATTTAGCCGAAGCAGAGTCTATCCAAAGGGATAAGTGCAAAGGAGTGTTGATATGACAAGCTCAGGGCATGGCTTGCTTGCTGGGCCTTAACTCTGTAAAATAGGATATTTAGAGCAGTGATTGTAGTGTGGAGCCCTGTCTGTGTTTGTTCTCCCTTAAGTTCCTAGCTTTTGCAGAGCAAGTCCACTAGTAGTACAATGCAGATTCCTTGAAGGGAGGGATGCTTTGTCTTAGTTTGTGGGTTACCTAGCAAAGAGCCTTTTGCAGAACAGGTCCAAGAGGCACAATGACATATTTTAGCATCCAGGACAGAACCTGGAGTCCAGAAGACTAATCTTCCTGGGTTCAAATATGGTCTCAGACACTTACTAGCTGTGTGTCCTTGGAAAAGTCACACTCACTCATTTACCTCAGTTTCCTCATCTATAAAATGAGTTTGAGAAGAAAGCATCAAACTCCTCTAGTAATAAAATTCAAACAAGGATGAAGAATCAGACACAATTGAAAAATGACTGCATATCAAAAAGTTGACAGGGGACGAAAGAACCCAAATAAGGATGACGCTAAGAGGTTAAAACTTAAAAGTACACAGAGGATGTTGACTTGCCTTATTAGTTAGAAGGTATTTCTTCATCAAGAAATTCCTAGGGGTGGCTAGGTGGCGCAGTGTTTGATAAAGCACTGGCCCTGGAATCAGGAGTACCAGGGTTCAAATACGGTCTCAGACACTTAATAATTACCTAGCTGTGTGGCCTTGGGCAAGCCACTTAACCCCGTTTGCCTTGCAAAAACTTAAAAAAAAAAAAAAGAAATTCCTAGAGGATGTCTCTCAAACGGGGAATGGCTGAACAAGATACAGTAGATGAATATTATCGATACTACTGTTCTATGAGAAACTTTGAGTGGTTGGATATTAGAGAAATTGTTGAGGAAATACAGAAGTGAAAAAGAATAATTCTACAGGGTTTACCAGCAGGATACTTCATCCATTTCTAAGAAGATAGCATTTAATTCCATCAGAAGTAAAAGACAAGTGAAGCTTAGAGAGATTTAGGATTCTGGGTTCAGTAAAAAGGAAGATGACATTCAGTTTTATGCAGACAGTAACAATCCTGCTTTTATGACACCCTGAAGGCTATTTATGGGTCAAAGACCCATGGGGCATCTCAACTACTCAGTGCTGATAGAGCCACATTGATTAATGATAGGGACCTAGATTCTAGAGAGATGGGCTGAACACTTCCATAGTGTTCTTAACAGACTGTCATCAATCAATACAGAAGTCATTGTCCTTTTACCTGAAGTTGAATCAATCCATCTCTAGCTGAAGTTCCAACTGAAGAAGAGGTTTTGAATGCCAGACTCTTTCATGTGACAAAGCATCTGAAAGCATCTGGTGTTGATTCTATTCCAGTTGAGATTTATAAGGGGGGGGGGAGGTGTAATGCTCAAACAAAAGCTGACTGAAATTTTCCAGGTTATATATATATGCACAAGGAGGTTATCTCCCAGGAATTCAAGAATGCCTCTATCATTCGTCTCTGTAAAAGGAATAGAATGTCCCATGACAATCACAGGAATGGTCATTGCTCTTTTAGTCAATGCTGGTGAGACTCTTGCTAGAGTCTTTCTCAGTAAGGCTGATCTTCACCTGGAAGATGGTTACCTTCCTGAGAACCAACGTGCCTTCAGAAAGGGTCAAGAGACAGTCCATATGGTATTTGTTGTCGAGAGTTGAACAAGGGTCTGTGTACATTGTTTGTAGATCTGACCAAAGCCTTTGATACTATCAGTCATGAGGGTTTATGGAAAATTATGTCAAAATTAGTTTAAATCTTTGTTGGATGCATTGTCTCTGCTGAGTGGGTTACTCAGCTGAGATTCCAGGATCTTCCTCTGCAGAGTCTGCCTAGATTGACAGTTCTCTCTCTCTCTCTCTCTCTCATCAATAGCTTTGTCTCTTCTCTGCTTCTAAGGATCCTGTTTGTGTCCCCAAGACTTAACTCTATGATACAGTAAGCTTCAACGAGGGGTATTCAATCACCCTTTGCCTTTACACTTCCTCCTGGAAAAGATAAAATATTCCATTTTTGAGGAATTCTAATTGTTATAAAGTTTTCTGAAACCGAGCTAAACCTGCTTCGTAACTGCCACCTAGATAACAACTCAAGTAACTAAAGACAATTATCATATCCAATCTCGGGTCTTCTTTAAGCTATTTCTAATTCTTTCAACTAGTCCTCCTGTGACATGGTTTCCAGGTCCTTCCTCCTCCTGGTCACCCTCTCTGGGCATGCATCAACTTAGCAACATCTTTCCTAAATGTGGAAAGGAGAACTGATTCTGATATTCTGGACCAGGCAAGTTTGACTTTCACAGAACAGAGTGTGCAGGCAGTCATAGATTTCATTGAGAAATTTGATAGATTTCATTGAGAAGTTTGAATGAGGCTGTAATGGTTTTCTAGCAGATATAATCACTGATATATTAAATTTGCAATCGACTAAAAAAATCTTGAGATCTAGGTACAAATTTCATAGTCTAAACTTGTTTATCTGATTTTCTAAGTATGGGATTTTACATTCAGGATCCTAGATTGAAAAAGGCCTCATAAATTAACTTGTCTAATACATTCATTTTTATACATGAGAAAATGAAGGTCCTGATTTTATAAATTTCATTTTATTAAATGTTATTCCTAATTGCAGGTTATCAAGATTTTTAGTGTTCATTGTTTGAATCTAACTGTATTTGCAAGGATAGAGATAGCAATCCAGACTTTTTTGGATAGAAACCAAACATCCATGAAGGATAGTTTGGTGGTATCAAGATACTAGGTCAAACTCCCTGTTCTCTACCTGCCTTCTTCAAGGGTAACAGATTTCCTTGATATAAGAATAGAACAGTGACTAATGTGAGAACTGGATTTCTAAGCTTAATTCATTATAGCACAGTTTAATTTCTGAATTAAGTATAGAGACAAAAAATCATGAATTAGGCAGTTATGGGACAAAATTAAGTGTAAGTAGGTCAATTTAAAACAGGCAGAATCAATCTGGCTAATTTAGTAGCCAATTGTGTATGTGTGTGTGTGTGTTTGTTTTCTTCTCTCCTTTGTTCAGTTTAGTTGACAGTTCAAATGTTAGTCACTCCCCTATTGTCTTCTCGTTTTTACAAACTTCTACTTGAACATTCAAATTATTTTTCTTAATTTTCTTTCTGTTCCCTGATGTTTCTTCTTCCTCTCTCTTTCCATTAAGACAACCAAGGCATAACACATCCACTTCAGTTTAATTAGTTTCTCTCTATGACCACCAATGGCAATAGAGATAAGAGAATAGACACATATCATTTCTCTATATTATAATGTAAATAATTTAGCATCGTTTAGTCCTTTATGATAGTTCATTCATAGTCATCTTTTTATATTTCTCTTAACTCCTGATTTGTACTTTTAAGTTTCTTCATAGCTTTGCCTGTTCATCAGGAATGCTTGGAAGTCCTTTACATCACTAAAAAGTCCTTCTCTCCCCATCACCCCCCACCCCCACCCCAATAAGAATATTCACTTTTGCCGAGTAAGATATTCTTGGCTGTAAAAGCCTTTTATCCTTTGCTTCCTAGAATATTGGATTCTAAGCTCTGTACTCCTTTAAAATGGAAGTTGCTAAATTATGTGTAATCCTGATTGCAGCTCTTTGGTATTTGAGTTCTTTCTTTCTGACTACTTAGAATATATTGATATTTGACTTTGAAGCTCTGTATTTTTTAATTGTTTAAAGCTAATTCCATAAAATATTATTCATTCCAAGATATAACTTCTACATTGACTGATATAGTAGTTGGGTGGGAATAAATGATAATTGGCCTTCTTCATCAAAGAGGACTATGACAGGATACATGTTCGCATGACTTGCACATTATGTTTATTATAGAGAAGGAATGTTGTGCAAAGACATCCTTCTCACTTATTTTTTCCAGAACTGTTTCATCTCAGCCTGATTGATAGGAAACAGGACCTATGGTGATATCAAGTTGTTGCAGGAGTCCTTAGCCTTGTGGATATGATTTCCCTTCCATATCAGCATGGCCCCACAGTACTCCAGCAATGCCGGGCAAAGTGCAAACATATGATTTCCTGTCAATAAATCAGAGACAACACAGTACATCCAAGCTTATTTCTAGATAGAATTTACCAGTCTAGTGGTTTCATGGCAATTCAGTAGTGTGGTACAATTGGCAACAAACTTTCAATAGTAGGACAAAGCCCCTAGCCTGAAAAACCACGTTTCATGAATTGCACGACACCATTGGTAGAAGACACTTTTACACTAGAATTTCCATAGATAGAATAAACCACAAGTCTTGGCACTAAAACAAAAAAAATAAAAACTTATTGCTCATAAAGATATTATGCAGGGTAGTGACATGACTTACAGCTATGCATAAGGAGATTACTTCAATAGTTTCTATATTTTTTTTTAAGGATTTTGCAGGGCAAATGGGGTTAAGTGGCTTGCCCAAGGCCACACAGCTAGGTGATGATTAAGTGTCTGAGGCCAGATTTGAATTCAGGTACTCCTGACTCCAGGGCCGGTGCTCTATTCACTGTGCTACCTATCCGCCCCCAATAGTTTCTATTTTATTCCTTCAATATAAAATTGACTGGATCATGAGATTTGCTATTATCCATCACTTTTTATAATTTCCTTTAGGATATATACTTACATAAATGTTCGAATGTTTAACTAAACTTACCTAAATCAATTACTGTTTTTTAAAATCTCTTTTAACCTATCTTTTAATATTTATAGTAATATTTTTCCTTCTGAAATAGTAACTTTTTTTGGCACTCTCCATGATTTCATTGGTGCAGGAGATACCTAGCAAGGACTTTCTTCTGGCTATGCAGATCTGTACTCTCTCTCTGCATCAAATCCAGTCTCACACATAAAATAGCTGGGTGACTCTGACATATTCCTCACTCTTTTTCTTTTGTTTTTTTCCAAGGCAATAGAGTTAAGTGACTTGCCCAGGGTCACACATGTAATTATTAAGTATCTGAGGTCACATTTGAACTCAGGTCCTCTTCACTCCAGGGCCAGTGCTCTATCTAATGTGCCACCATGGCCCGTTCCTTAACTTGTTTGTCTTAGTTTCTTCATCTCTAATATGAAGACAATAACAGCACCTATCTTCCAGGGTGGTTGTGAGAATAAAGTTTAGTACCATGCCTGCCTCATAGTAAATATTATATAAATGTTAGGAGGTGGTAGTAATAGTAGTAGTAGCAGCAGCAGCAGCAGCAGCAGCAGCAGCAGCAGTAGTAGTAGTAATAGTAATATTAGTAATACTAGTAGTACTAGTGGTAAAATGGGGATAATAAAAGCAGCTACCTCCTAGGATTGTAGTAAAGATAAAAAGAGGTATTTGTAAAGAGATTTATAAACTTTAAAGTACCAATGGCAGCTATCGTATTTACATAGGAAGAATTGTGGTGCAGTGAAAGGAATGCTAGATTTGGATAAATAGAAATCCTGTCACTTTGGGCAAATTGCTCCACTTTTCTAGCAATCAGCTTCCCCATCCATAAAATAAGGGGATCAGAGTAGATGATCTCTCAGATTTCATCCTGCTGTCTCTCTGTAAGTGCCAAACAAGTACAAACTGAGGTCTGAGTGCCCTGGGGGGGGGGGGGGAGGAAGCATGAAATTACTTAGGTGAATCCCAATCAATATTTATTAAATACTAAGTACAATCTGGGCGCCAAGGCAGAAAACAATCCCTGTCCTGCACAAGCCACAGGCGGGAGACAACATGCCAGCAAACAGACTTTACAGTTGATTCCACAATGTCATTAGTCTTTGAGGGCCAGCTATCAGCACAAGAACTTACATCAAACATTTCCATTTTGCATTTTTTTAGGTTTTTTCAAGGCAAATGGGGTTAAGTGACTTGCCCAAGGCCACACAGCTAGGTAATTATTAAGTGTTTGAGGCTGGATTTGAATTTAGGTACTCCTGACTCCAGGGCCGGTGCTCTACCCACTGCGCCACCTAGCCACCCCAATTTTGCCTTAATGGGGTTTGCAATCATTTGAGGCTATACTACCATGATTTTTTATACATAAATCATCATATACCTATATATGAAGACAACTAGGTGGCAGTGGATTTAGAACACTGGATCTGGACCTGAATTCAAATGTGACCTCAGATTTTGCTGACTGTGTGACCCTGGAAAAGTTCCTTGACCCTATTTGCCTTAGTTTTCCCATCTGTAAAATGAACTGGAGAAGGAAACGGAAAAGCACTCTAATATATTTGCTCAGAAAACTCCCAATTGGGTCATGAAGAGTCAGACACGACTGCAAGTGAAGAGTTAACAAATATACATATATGTGTCATGGTTATACATTATATATGTGCACTATTTTATATATAATCTGTAACAATATATGTAAATAATATCAAGATAAAATAAAAATAAAATTTAAATAAAAATAAAGAAAATAAAAATACATAATTATTCATAATATATAATTCATATACTATATACACGTGTGTGTATACCTATAGATACAAATATAATCTATGCTTATGCATGTATATATGTACAGGAAGGCCATGCAGTGGGGGAGGGGCGGGGCTTCTCTCGGCTCCCTCACTGCCCGCCCTTGCCTCTAGCTGCCTCCATCTATACACGTGTCTATAGATCTACACTTATAGTTTAGTATACAGTTAAGACTACCGGAAATGTTTTGCTATTAGATGGAATCCTCTGCACCAAAGTTAGAATCCATGAGGCCCAAGGCTTCCGGATCTCTGGAGTCACGCTAGCGCGCATGCGTGTTCCCTCTCCGGCCCCGCCAATCGGATGCGCCTCAGTCTCTGCGCCTCGGTAAAGACAGTCCCTTCCGCTTTCTCCCAGCACTTCTGTTCCCGGGTCTTGGGGGCGGCGGGGAGGCCGGCGTGTTACTTACTTCCGCTTCCGGCGGTGTCCATGCGGAGAGGAGGACGGCGATCTCTCTGGTTGCCAGTAACGGCCGCGGGCGGACAGAGAAGGAGCGGAGGGAAGGTAGTGACGGGGCGGGGGGCGGACCAGCGAGCCGGGCTCTGCCGGGGTCGCGGCCTCGGGCTCGTCCCGCGGCTTTTCGACCGGATTCACCCCCCCACCGGGCCTCCTCCCCGCACCCCGAGCTCGCGCCCCGCGCGGCAGCCGCTCCTCCCCCAGCCCAGCCCGGCGCTGGGTAACGGACGCCTTCGGGCCCTCGGGTTCGCGGCGGGGGGGGGGGGGGGGCGTCGGCTGTGCCTCGCTCCAGTTCGTGCGGCCCCGCCCCCGGCGATTCCCAGACCCGGGAAGCCGGGCTCGGAGCCGCCGCCCGCGCTCATGACGGGGCGGAATCAGCTGTAAACTTGTGAGGTTGCCGGCGTGTTGGGACGGGGGTGTTGTCTCCCCGGTGCCCGGATTGCAGTTAGCATTTAATAAATATCGGCTGCGACTCACCCAGTTGGTTGTGGGGATAAGGAACATCCGGACGATTTGAGATTCTGCGGGGGGGGGGGGGGGAAGGCCATTTCCCCAGCTTGTCTCTCATTTCCCCTCCTTTTCTTTTCAGTGATTTGTCTTTCTGACCTGGAAATGAAAAATCAAACCATCTCTTTGCTATTGTTTGTGTCTTATTTATCACACAAGTTTTCCCCAAAGTCACCTTATTTATAGATGAGAGAAGACAAGGATAGTTGGATAATCAGAATCACAATTCAGGGAAGAAAATTTCCATGGACCAAAGTGTTGGGCATGATTGAATGCCATAAATTTTAGTAGTGATCAATATAAAGGTTAAAAAAAAAAGCACAAGTTTGGGATGTGATTGGAGTAGGAACAGGTGGAGAATGGCAATGGCTAAAAAGCAGACCAAAAATATTGGAAGTCTTAGTGAATTTAAATATGGGTCATTGGTATGATGTGGCAATTTAGCAGACTAATGAAATTTTAGATTACCTTGTTGTGTATAAGAGGTGGTCATGGTTCTGCACTTATGCTTTGGTCATTCAACTGGAGACTATTGAACCTAAAAGAAAAAAAAGGCAGAGGATTGTGACTAAGATGATAAAGATCCCTACAGTCATTTGATATGACGATCATTTGATACAACAAGGGATTTTTAGTTTTAAGAAAAAACTTAGACTGTAATTGACAATTATTCACATACTTGAAAACTTCATATGGAAGGAGGAGTAGATATTCTGTGCTTATTGCTAAGTAGTTGAAACAGAAGCACTGGAATAGAAGTTGCAGAGGTAAATTTAGACTTGATGAGAACCAATGAATTCCTCCTTATTGCAGGTTTTTAATCATAGTATGGAGGGTCACTTACCAGATATTTTGTTCCTGTTACCTCTAAAGTTTCCTGTAACTGAAATTTTTTAAAAAAATACTGTTAATATTTTCCTGAATTTTATTTATACCAATAAATCGACTCAGTTCTTAAAATTTTTGGGAAATGAGACCTTTATCAGAGAAGTATAGTAAAAATTCCCCCCCCCCCCCCAGTTTTTGGCTTTCCTTCTAATATTGGCTACATTGGTTTTGTTTGTGCAGAAGCTTTTAGATTTAATAGAATCAAAATTATTCATTTTACTTTCCATAAGGTGTCTCTTGGTTTGGTCACAAATTCTTCCTTTGTCCATAGATTGGACAGGTAAACATTCCATGCTCCCCTAATTTTGTTATGATATCATCTTTATGTCTTTTTTTGCACCTTTTAAGGTCCATTTTGACCTGATCTGGGTATATGGGATGAATTGTTGCTCTATCCCTAATTTCTGTCAAACTGCTTTCCCATTTTCCCTGCAGTTCTTGGGGAGCTTTGCATTTATCAAATATTAGATAACCAACATCATTAACCTAACTCTATGTTGAGTATGAAGTCTGTTCAATAGATCCAACACTGTATTTCTTAATCAGTACCAGATTGTTGATTATTACTGCTTCATAATATAGGTTGAGATTCAGTACAGCTAGTCTACCTTCATTCATTTTCTTTTCCATTTATTTCCTTGCTATTCGTGACCATTTTGTTCTTCCAATTGAATTTTGGTCATGATTTTTTCCTAACTTTGTAAAATACTTTTTGGTAGTTTGATTGGCATATCATTGAATAAGTAAATTAATTTAGGTAGAGTTGTCATTTTTACCACATTGACCTGACCTACTCTTGTGCAATTAATATTTTTCCAGTTGTTTAGTTCTAACTTTATTAGCGTGAAGTGTTTTTTGTAATTATATTCATATAGTTTCTGGGGTTGTCTTTTCAGGAAGGCTACCAAATACTTTATGTTGTATACAATTATTTTAAATGAAATTTCTCTTTGTTGCTGATGGACGAATTCTGAAGTTACTGATTCTGTGATTCTGCTAGTTTTCCTAATGTCTGTTGTATGTTTCAGAACAGGAAATGAAAAATTAGACAGTATAACACCCCCCCCCCCCCCATTAATGGTGATAGTGTTCCCTGAGGAGTATTGTCTTTTGGGGGGGGGTGCGCTGACGGACAACATTCAGCTGTTTAGCATGGATTCATGCCATTGTGCCTTGAATCTAATTTTTGGAAGGGAAGAATGAGTAGTACACAGGCCTCTTAGTTCTTTGGAGGCAAGTATGTTAGGTTTGTTTGGAAGAAATCAGTGGTCTGTATGAGCTTGGATGAATCAATGAGTTCTATTTAGAGCATTCATTGAAAACTGAGTGAAGTTTTTTTTTTTAGCTTATTTTCAAGTACATGACATGCTTCCTTTGTTTGAACTTGGGAGTCCAAATGATGCTTAATTCTTTATATATTCAGCTATTAAAAGTATGGAATGTGGTATCAGGAGATGTCTTAATTCAAATTCTGCCTCTGGTGTTTATTAACTTTGTGACCATGGGAAAGTCATTTAAGTTTTCTAATCTTTAGTTTCTTTATTTTTAACATTAGAGGATTGGATTATACAATCCTTATTTATAGACTTTATGGAAGAGTAAAGTTGGGAATAATTTTTAGTACCTCTTTTATGCTCCATTAGATGTTCAAACACATAGTCTTTGTATGCAGATAGGGATTTTTTCTTACTTTTTGCCTGATTGGTCAAATCCAGAATGATTGACAGATGATTTCTAATCATCTTTTGATACAGGTGACTGCTGATTAATAATAATCATCATGGAGGACAAGGATCAGAAAAGACATAGGAAGAAAAACAGTGGGCCAAAAGCAGAAAAGAAAAAGAAACGTCATCTGAAGGATCTAGGACTTGGAGATGAGGATGATGCTCGAAAGAGGAACCCTCGGGCTTTTGCTGTACAGTCAGCTGTTCGGATGGCAAGGTCCTTCCACAGGTACAGACCACTTTGATTTTTCATGACTCCTTTGTTTTTTTTCTTAATGGGATTTTCTTTTATTTTTCTACTTACATGCTATGAAAGGTTTTCAGCATTCATCCACATGTATAAGTTACAGAATTTTCTTCTACCCTCCTTTCCCACCCCCTCACATCTGTGGCAAGCAGTCTAAGTGAATATTGTACATATACATTTGTGTTTAACATGTCTATATATTGGTCAGTTTTTGTTGTTTTTTGTTACCTTCATCTGATTGTGGATGGTATTGTCCGTAACATGTCCCCCAAGGTTGTCCTAGCTCTCTGAACTGATGAGAGGAGCTGTATCCATCATAGTTGATCAGCTCACGATGCTGTTCTTATTGTGTACAATGTTCCCTTGGTTCTGCTTCCTTTGCTCAGCATCATTTCTTATAATTCTTTCCATGCTTCTCTAGAGTTTGACCATTCATTGTTTCTTTATTTTTTTATTTTTTATTTTATTTTTTTAGGTTTTTGCAAGGCAAATGGGGTTAAGTAGCTTGCCCAAGGCCACACAGCTAAGTAATTTTTAAGTGTCTGAGACCAGATTTGAACCCAGGTACTCCTGACTCCAAGGCTGGTGCTCTATCCACTACGCCACCTAGCCGCCCCATTCATTGTTTCTTATAGAACAATAGTTTCTTATAGAACAACATAACATTCATATACCATAACTTGTTCAGCCATTCCCCAATTGGTAGACATCCCTTCAATTTCCAATTCTTTGCCACTACAAAAAAAAACTGCTATGAATATTTTGGAACGTGTGGAACTTTTCCCATTTTTTATGATTTCTTCTGGATATATAGGGTTAGTATTGGTATTGTTGGGTCAAAGGGTATGAGACTCCCTTGTTTTTTATAGTGAATACTATGGGATGGAATGATTTAATTTTAGAACTGTAAAAGACCTGATATTAGTTTTGTTTTGAGTGAAATAATGTCCTCCATATAATTGTAAAATTATTTTACTTAATAACATGAAAAAGCTTTATCATTGTCACTTAACAGTAACATTATTAAAGAATTTTTTTTAAAGGTTTTTGCAAGGCAAATGGGGTTATGTGGCTTGCCCAAGGCCCATAGCTAGGTAATTAAGTGTCTGAGGGCGGATTTGAACTCAGGTCCTCCTGACTCCAGGGCCGGTGCTCTATCCACTGCGCCACCTAGCCACCCCAACAGTAATATTATATGAGACTTTCATTAGGACCCAAATTTTGAGTTGTCCTTTGGCACTTAATGATCTCTTTGCAAAATATTGATTGCTGTGACTGCAAGTAAGGACCTTTTGATTTTTTTCCACTTATGTTCATATACTTTTGTTTTTCATTAAGCATTTATAATGAATTTAGAAATATGTTTTAAAGTTTTTTTTATTCATATCTACATGACCAATTGATGCCCCGTATCAGAAAACAATTGCTTTTATCAAAAGGAAAGGAGGGGTGGCTAGGTGGCGCAGTGGATAGAGCACGGGCCCTGGAGTCAGGAATACCTGAGTTCAAATGCGGTCTCAGACACACTTAATAATTACCTAGCTGTGTGGCCTTGGGCACACAAGGCCTTTTGCCTTGCAAAAACTTAAAAAAAAAAAGGAACAAGAAGGATTTTGAGATAAATTTACCCCAGAATAGAGCAGTCATCATTTTATTCCTGATTTATATATGTATATATATGCATATATATATGTATGTGTTAATTTCTTGTTCTTACTTTTTTACATATAGAACTCAGGACTTGAAGACAAAAAAACATCACATTCCAGTGGTTGATCGAACTCCCATGGAACCCCCACCAGTGGTGGTTGTGGTGATGGGTCCTCCAAAAGTTGGAAAAAGCACTTTAATTCAGTGCCTTATTCGAAATTTTACAAGACAGAAATTGACAGAAATTAGGGGTCCAGTAACAATTGTGTCAGGTATGAATAATGCTGATATTTTTCACATGTGCCCATTTCTTTGTTGTGTTTTCTTACCTACATCAGATTTCAGATATAAGATATTTCACAAATAGGCTTTGTTTTTGGTTTACTCTGGAAATGAAGTGATATGGTATGGAACAGGATTGTTTTGTGGTGAGGAAGATGATTTTAAGCTGTTTGTAAAGGGTGAATGGTGTCTTGAATCTGTTACCTTTTAGATTTTGGTTGAAAAAAATACAGTTGCAAAAATGCAAAATAGGAAAGGCATAGATAGATAGAAACTTGTAATTTTTAGAAATTGTTAGAGTTAGTAGGGAACTCTGATGTCATCTGATTCAGCTGCTACAACAAATGGTTCTCAGATCTTTGCTTAATGACCTCCTCAATGGGAGAACTCACTGTCCAAGGGCAATCTGCTTTGATTGCTTTTATTGTTAAAAGGTTCCTTCTTTGCCTCTTTACAACTTCTGTCCATTGTTCCTTCTTCTTCCTTTGGAATCCAGATTGAACAGATCTGATCTTCATTCTGTAAGGCAAATCTTCAGATACTCTATACCTTTCCCAACTGCCTTCAGTTTAAACATTCCTGTTTTCTTCTACTGATTTTCATATGAAGGGAGACTTTCCCTGCTCTGGATACTCTCCAGTTTGTCATTTCCCTCCTAAAATGCAGGCAGATGCACTATATTTCAGGCAAGGTCTGAACAGGTCAGGGACAGCCTTGATGCCTCTAGTTCTGGACATTGCCTTTTCATACAGCTTAAGATCTCATTAATTCTCTTTTCTTCCACATCATAACATTGTCACACCAAAGTCTACTAAAATTACCAGTCAGTCAGCTCCAAGTGCCAGGCCTTATGTGAAATGCTAAGCATGCACAAAGACAGGAATAGCCTTTATACTGGAGGAGTTTACATTTAGCCAGGAAAGTTAGTAAGTCCATCTTTATGTATGTACTGAATAAAGAGAAAGTATATGATTCAAGGTCAGGGAGGGTACTAGCGTCTGGGGGGATCAGAAAAGACTTTATGGAGAATGTGGTTCCTGATCTTCATTTTAGGTTGGAGTTTTGTGGGGGTGAGGAGCTGAGAAAAGCAGTTAGTTGGATCATAGACTAAGGTGCTAAATGGTCACAAAGACTGGAAAGATGGGTTGGGATCAAGTTGTAAAGGATTTTTTCAGCTTTACAAAAAACTTATTTGATCCTAGGACATTAGAGGGACGCTGGAATTTATTGATTAGGAGCATGACATGTTCAGATCTGTACTTAACATAATTTTGGCAGTTGTGGGAACTATGGACAGGAATGTGGAGACTTGAAACAAAGGAGGAGATCATCTTGAAAGCAGTTCTAATAATATCAGTCAGTTGAATTAAGGATGTGGTTGAATAGAGAGAAGGGAATGAATGGGGAAAGTTGTGAAGATAGAAATGGCAGGATCTGGAAGATTTCATATTTGTGGTGAAGTAGAGTGAGGATCTTTTCCAGACAAGTTTCTATCTATGCCTTTCCTATTTTGCATTTTTTGCAGTTGTATTTTTTCAACCAGAATCTAAGATTTGACATTTATCCCAAATTTCATTTTATTCAACAAGTTTCCTCACTGGTTATGATGTTTTTTTGTATCCTTAATTTGTTAGCTTTGTATTAATCCGGCTTTATGCTATCTGAAACTTTATTGAAAGTGATTGAAAAATAATAAAATTACAAGATCAATCTCAGATTTCTGGAGCACCCCAATTAAGACCTCATTACAGACTGACATATATCTGTCCATTCAACCAATTTAATTTTACTATAGATCTTATAAACCAGTATACGTTTTTGATTTCCATTTCACTTTGTTGTTTTGCCAAAGAGGTTTCCAGTCTCTTGTGCTGACTGGCATCAGTGAAACTTTGTTGAGAAATGGTGAGTCTTAGGGGCAGCTAGGTGGCGTAGTGGATAAAGCACCGGCCCTGGAGTCAGGAGTACCTGGGTTCAAATCCGGTCTCAGACACTTAATAATTACCTAGCCGTGTGGCCTTGGGCAAGCCACTTAATCCCATTTGCCTTACCAAAAAAAAAAAAGAAATGGTGAGTCTTGCGGAGCAGCTAGGTGGGGCAGTGGATAGAGTACCTGCCCTGGAGTCAGGAGGACCTGAGTTCAAATTTGGCCTCAGACACTTAATAATTACCTAGCTTTGTGGTCTTGGGCAAGTCACTTAACCCCACTGCCTTGCAAAAAGACCCCCCCCAAAAAAACCCAAACAAGAAATGGTGAGTCTCTGTTGATATATTTCTAGTCTTTCCCATCTGTTTTTAACAGAACCACCTTTTCCTGTCATATCTTGCCTTTACTGTTGAAATATCTTTCGAATTGATCTCTCATTCAAAAGCACAATTCTCAGTGTCATTTTCTTATGTGCATAAGCTCCCTGTTTGACTTTCAAGTTCCTTTAATATCTGAACTCAATTTACCTCTCCAGCATCTTCTATCATATGTGACTCTAAATCCTTAAATTACTCTCCTTTTTTTCTTGTCCCTTTGCCAAGGGTGCCTCAGTACCTGCAATTCATTCCCACTTGTCATCTGGCTCTTGGAATTCCTCATTTCCTTCATCTTTGTGTCTACAGTGTCCCACACATAAGAGACACTTGATTACATTCTTTTGTCTGTTTCCTTTTTTTTTTAATTATCAAAAAGCTGGTTGAAATACAAATTAGGTTGGAGTTTCCTCAGAGTCAGATTTTTGTGATTTCTATTCTTCTAATTTGTAATTGTTCAGTTGTTTCAGGTGTGTCCAACTTTTCCTGACCCCGTTTTTTGGGGGGGGGTTCTTGGCAAAGATACTAAAGTGGTTTGCCATTTCTTTCTCCCTTTCATTTTAAAAATTAGGAACTGAGACAAAGCTGGTAAGTGTCTGATGCTGGATTTAAATTCTCTTATGAGTCCTGATTCTAAGCCAGTCGCCCTGTTCACTGTGCCACCTAATTGCCTCCAGCTTGTTACTGATTTTTATTTTGCTCTAAACATAGAAACATAGAAAGTTCGTTTGGGAGTGATTTTTCCTTGGTAACTATTTCCTTTTCTGTTAGATTTATCAGTCACTTTTTTTGTGAATTATTTTGGTGCTCAGGGTTTTTAAGCACTTTCTGACTCTCTTTCTGAAGAGAATGTTCTTTATATATCTGTATTCATGAGGTTTCTGTATAGTGTACAAACCTTTGGTTCATCTTATTTCTTGATCTTTAACCATATTTTCTTTTTTTAGGTTTTTTTTACAAGGCAAATGGGGTTAAGTGGCTTGCCCAAGGCCACACGGCTAGGTAATTATTAAGTGTCTGAGACCGGATTTGAACCCAGGTACTCCTGACTTCAGGGCCGGTGCTTTATCCACTGCGCCACCT
Source organism: Macrotis lagotis (assembly GCF_037893015.1). NCBI lineage: Eukaryota > Metazoa > Chordata > Mammalia > Peramelemorphia > Peramelidae > Macrotis > Macrotis lagotis. Next base: position 61,849,855 of record NC_133661.1, read on the forward strand.
AGCCGCCCCTTTAACCATATTTTCACTGTATTTTTTTTGCTCCAGTTGCATTGACGTCACCAAGTGTTGAAATATGTAACAGAGAATTGTCATAGAATTTTTCTGTATTAACATCTACATCAGTAGTTGAAGTCATTATATTCATGATGTTCTTTTTGCAAATATCCATCATGGCGTGTCTTATGAAATGACATTTCTCCTTGCCTAAGTGTGTGTGTGTGTGTGTGTGTGTATTTCAAGAATGTCAATACAACTATATTTCACTTTTTCTAATAGAATGCTCATTTCTTACCAAAGATCTTCTTTTTAGTGTACCAATAACTAATTTATATAGCTGTTTAAAAACTGAATCTGTTTTACATAGTTAATATATTTAAACAATTCTTTCCTAGAAAAAGCTGTTACTATTGTATGTCAGTCTTTAAGAACATATAATTAATTGACATTTTCTTCCATATTCGCATAGCATATTTGAATATTTTTGTGGCATATAATTTTAGTTTTTCATTGATGCCTTTTGCTAAAACTATAGTTAAATATCTATAAAATTTCCCCTCCGCTCACCCCCCCAATAGAACATTTCTTGAAATAAAGAAAAAGTTAAGAAAAGCCATGGTCATAGTTGGCCACTTTATGATTGAGAAGAGGGAACTGAGATACCTGTTCTTTAGAACTGAGATTGGTTAATATTTAATTGCTGCTATTTAGTAATGATTTCATTTACATTCGTACAATAAACAATTGGTAAATTGGTAAAAGGTAAACAATTTTAGTTCTTAAAATTTAAATTTTTCTACGTCTTTTAGGTAAAAAACGACGACTCACCATTATTGAATGTGGATGTGACATTAACACAATGATTGATTTGGCAAAAGTGGCTGATTTGGTAAGTTTATAAGGAAAAGCTCAAGTCTCTTTTGGAGATTTAGATGTGTCTAAAACAGAATTATTCAATTCTTTCTCCCCACTCCCCATTTCTCTATTTTTCTTGAAGGAACACCATTCAGTCTCCCAATTTCAAAACTTCACAGTCCTCCTTGACTCTTCACTCTCCCACTTACATATCCAATCAGTTGACAGATCTCATGGGTTCTACCACTGTATCTCTGACCTGCCCTTTCTCCTCCCATGGTCACCACCCTAGTGCAGACTTTCATCTCCATTCAGCTCTGTGTAATTTAGTAATTGTCTTCCTGCCTGAAGTCTTTCTCCTTTCCAGTCTGTATTCCAGATACCTGATAAAGATTTTCCTCTTTTTACCCGATACTTCACCTTCTCTGTCCATGTCTTTGCAGTAACCTGGAATGTACTCTCTCCTTACCATTGCCTCTTAGAATTCCTAGCTTCTTTCAAAGATCAACTCAAATGCTACCTTTTCTTGAAGATTTGGCCTAGCTTTCCCATCCCCTATCCCTAAGTTTGTGCTTTTTCAATCCCCCAAATAAAACATTACCTTGTATATGTTTATTTTTGAGAGTATGAACTCTCTTAATATAATGTAAGTGCTTGAAGACAGAGGCTATTTCATTTCTAGTAGCCAGGTGGTGCAATGCAGAGATCTATGAATTTGGAAGGAAAACCCAAGTTTGAATGCTACTAGCTTTGTGACCCTGGGAAATTTAATCTGATTCTTCCTCTGTAAATTGAGGCCTTGCTTTGTTGGGAGCCAGGGTCTCTAAGCTGCTTGACACAGTCTCGGCAAGAAGACTCAAGACAGTCACACCTCCTGTCAGGTTTTCCAAGGACCCTGTGGAGGCTGGAACCCTGCATTGCTTCACAGAGATTTTATGAAATTCAACTGAGATAAAATAAGGAAAGTGCTTTGAAAATCGTAAACAATAGATAAATGTTAGCTGCTCTTTGTTTCTTCATTTTCTGACTGAGGACCTACTAATTACTTGAGAAATGTTTATTGATTGATTAGAGTATTCATATTTATCTTATTTTTCCGACTTATTTTTAAAAGGTGTATGTAAAATGCATTTTAGTAAGTTTCATTGTATCTTAAAAAGGTAGAGGAGTTTGATATATAAAGGAGTCTTGTGTCTTTGGATAAGTGACAAACTCTTTTAAATCATCTCCATCATTTTTCTTTTTTGAATTTTTGAATTTTTTGAATTCTAATTTGAATTTGTGTTTGAGTGGTGTATTTTTGTAAAGACCACCTATATAAATTTTCAGTCTAATTTCTATGCTTTTTCAAATGATTTTCTGGACCAGCACTAATATAACAGTTCTTAAACAGTTTGATGGAAAGTCATGGGGAAATCTGATAATTTCTTTAAACAAAATTTGTCTTCCTCAGAGTGAGATTGGAAAAAGGCATTTGGTTTACATGGGATTCTACATTCTTTATTATATTTTATTGCCATTCTAGTTTAAATGGAATGCTCAGATATCTGTAGTTTATTTTAGATCTTAAAAGTACTTCTTTTTAGTTTTTGCAAGGCAAATTGGGGTTAAGTGGCTTGCCCAAGGTCACACAGCTAGGTAATTATTAAGTACTTCATAAAGCAGTTGCTTTTCTTAAGAGTAAAGAATCCCGAGAAAATTCTGTTTTTATCTATTTTTTTTCTAATACATTCAAATCCTTGAGGTGGAAGATTGTGAATCTTGATGGGTATCGAGGTCCTTTGAGAGTAGAACTGAAGATTTTTTCCTTGTCATTGTGATTTTCTAAAGAGAAACTTGAGTCAGTAGGTCAATTTCCTCATTGGTTGAACAGTTCCAAAGTAAATGACTGCTGTTTTCTGTTTCAGGTTCTCATGCTTATTGATGCCAGCTTTGGATTTGAGATGGAAACATTTGAATTTCTAAACATCTGCCAAGTGCATGGATTCCCTAAAATTATGGGTATCCTCACACACCTTGACACCTTTAAGAATAACAAGCAGCTAAGGAAGACCAAGAAGAGATTAAAACACAGGTTTTGGACAGAAGTCTATCCAGTAGGTATCAAATTTAGAATTTGGTGCCGATAATTACATAGCTCTTTAATTGCCTTGACCCTTGACCTTTCTAACTTCTAGACTTTAGGACTCTTCCTTGTAAAATGAGGGAACTGGACTAGGTCACTTCTGAAATCTTAGCCCAGTGTCTGGCACAAGGTAGGTTCTTAAGAAATGTTTATGGACTGACTGTTTAACTCTAAATATATTATCTTGTTACCCTTTTGAAGAAAAATAAGCTCTACTGCTGGAAGAGACCTTTGAAATTGTTTAGTCCATCCTTTCATTTTACAGATGAGTAAGCTGGAGCCTAAAGAATTAGCTCCACTGTTCTCATCTTGGCAGTCTGAAGAAGAGTGAAACATCATCTTGTCTTTGGTTTTACCCCCTAGGGTGCCAAGCTGTTCTACCTCTCTGGGATGGTCCATGGTGAATATCAAAATCAGGAAATTCATAATCTGGGACGTTTTATCACAGTTATGAAGTTTCGTCCTCTCACATGGCAAACCTCTCATCCTTATGTCCTTGCAGACAGGTAAAGGTACTTTTCATTTAATTCATTTTATCAGAAAGTAGGAGTGATAGCTAACTTCAGGAAGCAATAGAGACCATGATAATGATAGTTGTTAGCAAGTATTTATATATTGTTCAAGGATTAAAGAGTGCTTTCCATGTAAAGCTCATTTGAGCTTTCAGTCTTGTAACTTCCAAATTCTTGGTTCTTGCTGTAATACCACTATACTCATGAGAGGTATCCTCATCTTACTTTTTTTTCCCCTCTCTCAGGATGGAAGATTTGACTAATCCAGAAGATATTCGAATGAATATTAAGTGTGACAGAAAGGTGTCTATTTATGGTTATTTAAGAGGAGCAAACTTGAAAAATAAGAGCCAAATACATATGCCAGGTACCCCATCTTGCTCTATTGAAATATTACTTTGAGAACACTTCGATGCAAAATGATTTCTTAGGAAAACTGAAGGCAGCGATAAATATCCCAGGACATAATAAGTCCTTAAAAAATAACAACCTTAATTCTGTGAAACTTCTGCTGTACCTAATAACAGGGGAATCCTTTTTAAAAAGTATGGTATCTGGTGTCAAAAGGGAGTTTTTCCCTATTGACATTTATGACGTTTTTTATCTGTTTGATAAGAGCGCTTTTTTAAGCACTCAGGTTTTGAGTGTATAGTATAGTTTTCTAGTAGATTGATTATCTTTTGTCTAAATGCTGTTTCTTGCCTATGATTTTGTGTCCTAGGTGTGGGAGATTTTAATGTGAGTGATGTCAGTTTTTTGCCAGACCCTTGTGCTCTTCCAGATCACCAAAAAAAGAGAGGTTTAAATGAGAAAGAGAAGTTGGTTTATGCACCTCTATCTGGAGTTGGTGGTGTATTGTATGATAAAGATGCAGTTTATGTTGATCTTGGGGGCAGTCATGCTTTTCAGGATGAAGAGGTAAGGAAGGACCTTTCTCCTTTTGAGTTTTCCCTCATTTTTTTCCATTTTAAAGTCATTTTATAGCATAAAACAAATTTAAGAAAAGTTTTTTTTTAAATTTCGTTTTGACCTCCTGTGTAAACTCTATAGTTTTTGAGAGTAAAAGTTATTTTTTACTGGCCTTCCATTTTTATTTTTTACCCCAGCTGAGCATTAGGATTTAGGGGAAGGGTTAAATTAGATTATATATTATTCATTAGACAAAAAGACTTTGTGATTTTTATCATTTCTCACATAATTTTTAAAGTTCTTTTTAACCAACAAATTTTTCTTTGTGATCATGTGCAGTTTTTTATAATAATCATCATCTCTCCTTGGCTTTATTGACAGGAGGAGTTGAGGCCAACTCATGAGCTGGTCCAGAGCCTCATTTCCACACATTCTACCATTGATGCCAAAATGGCTTCAAGTAAAGTGTCACTTTTCTCAGATTCCAAACCCTTAGGGTTAGAGGAAGTAGAAAACCAAGGGTAAGTTTTCCTTTTGTTTCTTTAAGGAGACCTATTCTTCTTGTGTCCCAAAATTGCTGTAAAAGGTGTGATTGCTTTGATTGCTTAAGCCATTGCAAGAATCCCATAAACTTTCTGGCTTCATAGTCCCTCTGATGATTAATTTGGTGGTATGAATTTCAACATGGAGAATCATTGTGACCTTAGATCCAAGATCTTGGATTCAAGTTCTGTTTCTGATATATGCTGACTCTGATACAGGTTCTGAATGAGAGCCATGAACTTAATTTTGTTGTCAGTAAGTTACATTTCACTATAATTAATTTAGTTTGTAATCCTGTATATTTTACTTTATACATTTTAACTTGCTATTCCCAAGAGTCTATATACTTCCCCAAACTCTCAAAGAATCCATAATGTGAAAAACATTCAGGATCCTTGCTCTGATACTCTTTTAGAGAAGGTGCCAGTTAGCTTCTGTAGAGTAAGTTTCTTCAGTCAGGCATTCCCTCTATGAAAGAAGTCATAGGTCCAGGCCCTGTCCCTCAGTGCCTATTCTTATCCTATGGTGATTGTGTTTCTTGTGAGAATTCATGTTATAAGGGGTTGGAAACTTGTTATGTTTGTGGAAGTTACTAGCTAAGTACAAGCTTATCGTTCTTATGTAGAAATAATTCTTGTTGTATAATGTACTCTCAGTAGTAATGCTTATAGAAAGTGTTAATAGTTCCCATCTCACTTGTTCTGTGCAAATAAGTTGCTTTGTAACTTGCTTGGGAATACAGGTTTTTGATGCCAAAAGAGGAGAGACAAATAGATCCTGAAACAGGTCGAGTTCGTCGGAAAGCAATCTTTGGGAGTGAGGAAAATGAGGATGAAGATAGTGATGGTGATGATGATGATAATGGTGGTGAAGATGAAGAAATGCTTGAGGAGGAAACAGTAGGAAGTGAGTCTAGTGATGATGATGCAAATGAGGAAGAATCTGATAATGAACTTCTCTGTAAAGAACAGACCATTAGGAGAATCAAACGTCCCAAACTAGAGGAGATGGAAGAAGATGTCCAGATGGATCTTCCTGCATTTGCTGATAGTGATGATGACCTTGAGAGGAGTTCAGGTGAGGAAGGGGAATCTCACGAAGCCGATGAAAGCAGTCCAGAAGGTGAATCATCTGAAGAAGCAGAGAGTGATGAGGAAATCTCAGAGTCTAAGGCAGTGAGAGACACTGCTAATAAAGTGATCCCAGGAAAATCCCAAAGTAGCCTGAGTTTAGAAAAGGCTTTAGTGATGAAAGCAGCCCTCACCACTACAGACTCTGGTCATTGTACAGCTGAGGAAGCATTTGCATCAGATGCAGAATCTGAAGAAGAGTCTTCTCTTGATTCACTAGAAGAAGGTTCAGGAACAGAGCAAGGTGCTAAGAAGAGACTTGCGAAGCACCCACATCGGAATGGAAAGGAGTCCAAGGATGTAAAAGATGAGAGTCTTGAGGTGGAAGATTTATTAAAAGAAGAGGAGGAATATAATGAGGAGATTGACTTTTCAACAGAAACTGCAGGTAGATTTGAAGTGTTTAACTCTGAATTTCCTTGTCTAGTCTAATCATTTGAGAAAAAAATGAGACCTGACTTTTGTGACTTGGTTAAGAATGAAAAGGTAATGATCACAGAAACTTGGAGCCCCACAGGCTGAAAGGCCATTGACTGGTGTATTGTTGATTCTTCTAGGTGCACTCAAGTGGAAGGAAGACCTTTCCAGAAAGGCCGCAGAGGCCTTTTTGAGGCAACAACAGACAACTCCAAACCTTCGAAAGCTTATTTATGGGACAGGTATGTCCAAAAATCAAAAACTTTTGGTCTAGGCTCTAGACTCTAGCACTAGCTGTCTGTTAGCTTCTTAGCATGTTGATTTCCCAAAGGGGTGAGGAGGAAGCAGCCTGAAGTTTTGTTTTGGGGAGGAGTAGTTCATGTTCATAGATGGCTAATATACTAGGTAAATTAGTGACTTTCCATGATCTTTTTTCAAGTATTTAATATTTACTATCTTTTGTTCTCATAACACCTGTATTTCAGGATAGCCATTTCTTCTGCAAAACCCACTTAGAACAGAATAGAAAAGAAGGGGAGAAGCTCCTTTTTTTGTTGTTGTTTTAAGTATTTTATAATAAACTCATAAGGGAATTATTTTTATTGACATGAGATGGCATTTTCCAGGACTTGCCAGTGCATAGACAGATTAGAACTCAGAGCTTTTGGATTTTTCATTTTTGTCCTATCTCTGGTTAAGTTCTTAGTTTGAAGGTGGTGATTATGAAGTTGTGTTTTTCATACTTTTCCCCACTGGTATTTCATTTAGTGGCCGAGGATGATGATGATGAAGGTGAAGAAAATGAAGAGCTTGGAGGCTTGTTCCGTGTCAGTCGGCCAGACAAAGAGTCCAAACGAAAGGCTGACTCTTTGGACTGTTCCAAGTTTCCTGTGGAAGCACCACAGGATTGGGATTTAGAGGAGGTAAGGTGGGTAGGAATGCAGATAAACCTCTGTACTTTGTTCTTTGAGAGGCATAGGAAGATTCACTTCCAGGTGGACATTGGAGTGGTGAATTATTTGATAAAGTTAACTATCAAAATCCATCTGCCCTGTTATAAGAAGTTGTGAGCTATAATAAAAGTGTTTACATTTTCACAATTTTTTTTTGGTAAACACAGAAACCCAGGTAATATTAGCATTAGAAGAGAACTTTAGTAATCATCTAGCCCATTTACCTCATTTTTATGGCTAAGGAAACTGAGGCCCAGTGATTTTTTAATACCCACAGGGTAAAAAACTGTCTATAAAATACAGAAGGGTAGGTTAGAAAATCTCTTAAGGTCCATCTTTAAAATTCTGTGATTCTCTAGATGTGACGTAGTGGATTAGAGCACTGGCCCTGGATCAGAAGGACCTGAGTTCAAAACCGACCTCAGACACTTAATAATTACCTAGTTATATGATCTTATTGCCTTGGGGGAAAAAAAAGAATTTCTCTAGATGGATGACTATTCCTCTCTGGCTTTAGTTTAAATATTTGTTTTGCTCTCAATGAAATTTGTGTTTTAAAAATCTGTGTTTTTAATCTTGGAAGTTTTCTCATCTGTGTACCTTTTTTTGACCATGAACATTTTTTAATATTTATTTTTATTTTTGTACAAATGGTTTTTTATACATTACTAAAATATAATTGAGAGTAGACAATACCCCCTCCCCCAAAAATATTGACCCTCATGACCAATAAAGGAAAGAGAAAAAAATTAAAATAAAAAAATAATAATGGGGCATCTAGGTGGTGCAGTGGACAGAGCACTGGCCCTGGAGTCAGGAGCACCCGAGCTCAAATCCGGTCCCGGACATCCATCAATCACGTAGCTGTGTGACCCTGGGCAAGCCAACCCAACCCCATTGCCCTGCAAAAACAAACAAAAAAATATAATAATAAAAATGTGCTTCAGTTTTTGTTCCAACACCACCAGCTCTGTTGCAGGTGGATCACATTCTTTATGATAAACCCATCACAAAAGCTGCTTACATATTTTTCCACTGTTGCCATTGCTGATCACAACTCCCTCCATTTGTACTTCCCCACTATCATACACTATATTTTCTCTCTTTTCACTCTGTCCCTTTTCTTAAATGTGCTGTAGGGTAGCTGAGGGGTGCAGTAGACTGATCACTGGCCTTGGGGCCAAGAGGCCCTGAGCCCATCTACCACTCTTAAGGCCCAGCAGCCACCCCGTCCTGTGGTACCGGACAGGTCATCCAATCCCAACCCCTTGCAGGAAGTAAAAAAGAAAATGTGCTATATCTGACCACTCTCCTCCACGGTCTACCCTCTCCTCCATCACGCACATCCTCCCCTTCCCCCTGTACCCCTTCTCTTATTCTTACTCTAGATGTCTATACCCCATTGAATGTGTGTGTGGGGGTGTATATTATATATAAAAAAATATTTGTACATATATGTATATATGTTGTTTCCTCTCCAAGCCACCTTTGATGAGAGCAAAGGTTCCCTCATTCCCCCTTGCCTTCCCCCTTCCATGACATTGCAATAGTTCGTTGTAATAAAAAAAATCTTATTATCTGAAATATCTTAGCCTATTCCAGTTCTTCTTTCTCTTACTCTCATTACATTTCCCTTTTAGCCAATGACTCCATTTTTACAATATATTATATCTTCAAATACATCTCTCCTGCTTCATCTATAAAAGCTCCTTCTATCTGCTCTGTTAAATGAGAAGTTTCTTATGAGTATTATCAGTATCATTTTTCTATGCAGGAATGCATGCAGTTCATCATTAAGTCCCTCATATTTTTACCCTTCTCCACTCTGGTTTACCTGAGTCCTGTATTTGAAGATCAAACTTTCTGTTCAGCTCTGGCCATTTTAACAGGAACATTTGAAATTCCCTTGGTTCATTGAAACCTGGAAGAGGACTTCAGTTTTACTGGGTAGTTGATTCTTGGTTGCATTCTGAGCTTTTTTGCCTTACAGAATACTATATTCCAAGCCCTTCGAACCTTTAATGTAGTTACTGCTAAGTCCTGTATGTTCCTGACTGCAGCTCCACAATATTTGAATTGTGTCCTTCTGGCTGCTTGTAATATTTTCTCTTTGACTTGGGAGTTCTGGAACTTGACTATGATATTCCTGAGGGTTTTTTTTTTAATTTCTGGGTGAGGTCAGTGGATTCTCTCCATTTCTATTTTGCCCTCTGCTTCTAGGATATCTGGGCAGTTTTCCTGTAGGAATTCTTTAAAAATGATGTCAAGGCTCTTTTCCTGATCATGACTTTCAGGTATCCCAATAATTTTTAAATTACCTTCCTGAATCTGTTTTCCAGATCACTTGGTTTTTCAATGAGATGTTTCACATCGTCTTCTAATTTTTCATTCTTTTGATTTTGAAGTATTGTGTCTTGACTTTTCATAAAGTCAGCAGCTTCCTTTAGTTCCACTCTACTTCTGAAGAATTTGTTTTCCTCAGAGAGCTTTCTTATCTCTTTTTCCATCTGGCCAATTCTGCTCTTTAAATCATTCTTCTCCTCAATGACTTTTTGAACTGTTTTATCTATTTGACCCAAGCTGGTTTTTAGCATGGTATTTTCTTCAGCATTTTTTGGATTTCCTTGACAAAGCTGCTGATTTCATTTTCATGTTTTTCCTGCATCTCTCTCATTTCTTTTCCCAATTTTTCCTCTATCTCCCTCACTTGATTTTCAGAGTCTTTTTTTGAGCTCTGTCATAACCTGAGCCCAATTTCTGTTTTTCTTGCAGTCTTTAGATGCAGGAGCTTGTACTTCCTCATCTTCAGATTGAGTATTTTGATCTTTCTTGGGATCATAGACAATGTATTTCTCAATGGTGTTCCTCTTTTTTCTCTGTTTACTCATTTCCCCAGCCTGTACCTGGTCTTGGGGTGCTTCCTGAGCTTTTGAGTAGTATTGGGGACTCCCCCCCCAAAAAACTGCAAGGATCTCAGTGTGTGAAGCTCTGTCTTCCCTCCTTGTCTGTGAATGACCACAAGCTCACCTCCTGCCATGGGGCTGAGGTGGAGGGGTCCTTCTGTTCAATTGGGGGTGGGGCTAGACTGTGATCAGGATTTGAATCTGGTCAGAGCCCCAGAGTCCTGTTCCAGGTACAGAGGACAGACCTTGGAAATCTCTCTCCACTCCCCTACCTAGGCTGAGCACTCAAGGCTCAGTTCCTTGGGGACTCCTGCTTACTAGATCTGCCTACTTCCAGTTCCTGCATCTGGGTTGCCGGGGCCACGCTGCTTGCTGAGTACTCTGAGGGCTGGGCTTTGCATGCTTGCTCTGGCAGAGGCCCCCCCTGCTGATCTTCCAAGTTGTGCCCAGTGCTCCCTGTGGTTGAAGTCAGGAAAGTGCCCCTGATGCCATGAGCCACGACTCCCAGGCACCCAGGGCTGCCCAGGGAGGCTGAGGTTCCTTCACTCTGGCAGGCTGCCCCTCTAACCCCATGGAGCTGAGCCTTTCTACTATTTTACAGGTTACCTTGGGCTGGAGAATTGCCTCACTGGATCTTCCTGTGGGTTCTGTCTCTTGAAAATTTAGTTGGTCATTATTTTATGAGTTTTGAATTAGAGAGAGAGAGAGAGAGAGAGAGAGAGAGAGAGAGAGAGAGTGAGTACCTAAGAGAGGCTCTTCTCCTGTTGCCATCTTGGCTCTGCTCCCTGACCATAAATATTTTTAAAATGTCTAATATTTACTGCAAAATGTGTTTAGGAGCAGTGCAACTCTTGATACCTACAATTCACACAAATTGACAGTTTCCAAAGGAGGAAAATCAACAATGTGCCCCCCCCCCCCCCATAATTAATTAGATTTGTCTGGACCTTTGATTGACTGAATAGATGAACATGGTAGGCCCTTCCTAGATGAAAACATTAGGATACTGGTCAGAATGTGTTAATGGTATTCTCTGTGCTGGCTGTTTTGATAGTAGTTCTAACATGAAAATAATAGATTAGAACTCTTAGTTTCTGCTGTAGTTAAATTGCAAGTAGTAATTAAAGCTTTAGACTATAGAGGTTGGCTAAACTCAAGTTTGAACTGTATTTTAAAACAGAAGTATCAGAAGAGTTACTTTCTCTAATTTGAAGAGAGCTTCCATTTAATTTTTGTATCTTACACCCCTATAGTCTCTCTCATTATTGAGAATAAACCTTAGACTCTTGTTAGTGCTGTTGCTTTTCCTGTTGTTAAACTCTTCTCTTGGATAAAGTGTAATAATTGTGTTTAGAATCAGTGAGATGTAGATTCCAAACCCAAGTCATTGATTCTCTCCAGGAGTGGACAGGACAGGCAAACAGCAGTAGAGGGTTGAGCTGGTTATTATTGGAGTCAAGTTGTAGGAGACCTAGTCCGAGAGTTGTTACGGTTTAGGGATAGGAAATTTAATCCCTGTGGTACCATTAGGAAAATTAAAGAGCAGCCCAGTTTCTGGAAAACTGAGCTAGAAGGGAAGGAACAGAATATTATTTGGGCTTGAGGTAGGGCCTTAATCATCTGTAAAATTAGCCTGAAATTTTAAAATGCAGTTATAAGAGTGAGCTAGTTTTCTTAACTGGATCAAAAGATCATGATTAAAAATAGTTCATATTCATGACTTAAAATTTTTTCCCCCAATAATTCTATTTCACTATGATTAGTTTCCATAGTAATTCTGTGAGGGTTTTTTTAAAATGGTTTTTTAAAATATTCTGAGTAATGTTATTGTCTTCATCTAATTGTCTTGGGGCCTGGGACTAGGACACATCAAAAAAGGATAAGAGCCAGCCTGTGGTTTAAGAGGAATGTTGGGGCAGGTTGTGAAAAATGTCTTTGCAGAAATGTTCTCTTGCTGAAATTAAATGAAAATAGGAAAAATGTGGGGTGGGGCAAAGTTTCAAAATTTATTAGCAAGTTATCCATTTAGCTAAGGCATCTTAGACAAGATAAAGGACTGGTCATATTACCATACTATATCCACTTCATTAGTCATGGAACATCTCTGCTTAATTCTTCTCTATTCCTTTCCCTCCGTGGTGCTCCATATTGAGCTCTGTACTTAAAGGCAGGTATTAAAGGGAGCTTAGCCTTTTAGGACAAATGAAAATGGGGTGAGATTGCTTGGAAAAGTAAGAGCCAGATGCAAACGGAACAATATTGCTGTTTGGTAGCTAAGAAGTTGTATGAAGTGTTTGATGCCCATTAGCTAAATACTGTTAATTTTTTTTTATTTTTCATGTGAGGTGATGAACAACATTCGAGATTGCTTTGTGACTGGAAAATGGGAAGCAGATAAAGATGCACAGAAACTTTTGGATGATGATGGTAAGTAAACAACCAAAAATTTAGTACCTACTTCTCTTGAGTGCTTTGGCACCTAGAAAATGCTTTCGTGCCTGTTCTTTCACTTGAAAAGTCAGGGACTGATAAACTGCTTCTGTATCATATTTTGAATCTTTGACAATCTGAAGTTACTTGTCTTCTCCTCTAATGAGCTCTGACCCCAGAGCTTTTTTCTTTAATCTGCCTCTTTCATTAATGATTCAATCTAGTGGCTATTTAGCAATTATTGAAGACTAGACACAGGTGTTGTCATATATATCTCAAGGCATAAAGGGAACATTCCCTGCTTTCATGAAGCTTGCATTCTAATGAAGGAGACATGTGCATATGTACCATAGGTGTATATAGTCAAATACAGGATAATCTTGGAGGGGAAAATTTGGATATCAAGGGTCTTAACCTGGGGCCTTTCTTTTTTTATAACTATTTCAGTATTATATTTGTTGCTTTGTAATCCTATGTGCTTTGTGCACTTAAAAGCATTATTTGGGAACCATTTTCATAAACTTAAGGGGTCCATGACACAAAAACATTAAGAAATTTTGCACTAGCACTTTCAGAACCAAACTTTTGAAATGATTTAAGAATTCCGGAAGCAGAAGAGAGAAGAGCTAGCATGCCACACTTGGGGGAAAGTCATACAGAAAGTGGTCTGTGATGGGACAGCAGAGTGTATCGAGGAAAGTAATGTAGAAAGGGACTAGAGTGGGGAGAACATTAAGGCCAAGTACTTGTTGGCTTGTGGAGAATGGATTGGCAAGGGGAGAGATAGGAGGAGACTGTTGCAGTGATCCTGGAAAGATGAAGAGGGCCTGGAGTAGAGAACTTGTCCTTAGTAAACTAGGTTTAACTGCATGGTTTGCTACCATTAGATTCTTCAAATTCTTGTACTTCCCTCATTTATGCTTTGCCAACCTCAGTCCTTGATTATCCCCCACCATCAACAGTAGTAAAGGCAGTCAAGACCCTCTCTGGTCTTATAGAAAGGTCAGTGATCTGCAGTCATTTCATTGTAATTATTCAAACCCCTCTCCTCAACCCATCCCCATCCCAGCCTTGCTTTTTTCTAATCAGATAATTTCTCTAATTTATTGAGAAAATTGCTGCCATTCATAGACTTTCTTTTTGTATAATTTACCTCAAAATTTTTGTCTCTACCTTTTCCTCTTTTCCTCCTATATCTGAGGAAAACTTCTTTCCAAGGTCAGATGGTTGATTTGTGGTTCATTCTCATATCTTCTTGTTTCCTCTGAGAATTTATCCCTTTTATCATTCTAAGTTAGTATAGTAACTTTAAAAAAAATAATTCTAGGGGTGGCTAGGGGGGCGCAGTGGATAGAGCACCTTTCCTGGAGTCAGGAGTAACTGAGTTCAAATCTGACCTCAGACACTTAATAGTTTTTACCTAGCTGTGTGGCCTTGGGCAAACCACTTTAACCCCATTGCCTTGTAACCTATAAATAAACAAACAAATAAATAAATTTCTTAAATAAGCAAATAAATAAATAAATTTCGGAACTCAAAGGATCAAATAAAATGAGAACCTCCCTACACACAATAAAAAAAGAAACTGAACACATCAAAATATGGTTGCTGTTTATCAGTATTGTATGATTGTATGTAAATGTTACGACAGCGTGCTCGCTTGGTTTTGAATAGTGGACAATGCTCTTGAGATTCCCCAGTCATCAATGGAGTGAAACAAGGATGAGTCTTTGCTCCCTTGCTTTTTAGCTTGATGTTTTCAGCCATGTTTGCCTTCACTGAGGATGATCATGGCATCGAGTTCAGCTACTGCATTGATGGCAAATTCTTCAACTTGAAAAGGCTACAAGCCAAGACCAAAGTAGAGGGAGTGTTGGTGCAGGATCTTCTGTTTGCAGATGATTGTGCCCTCGTTGCAGCCTCTGAAGCTGAGATGAAACAAAGAATGAATTCTCTGTTGCTTTTGCTAATTTTGGTCTAACAGTTAACACTAAGAAAACCAAGGTACTTCATCAGCCAGCAGCACCATGACATCCTTATGTGGAATCACTGATTATAGCAAACGGAGAAGTTTTGAGTACTGTGGACAAGTTTGCTGGCAGTGTCCTTTCCGAGGAGGTACACATTGACATTGAGGTTGACACTTGTATTGTCAGAGCTAGCTCGATGTTTGGAAGGCTCCAAAAGAATGTATAGGAGAGAAGAGATATTAGACAGACCATTACCTTGAAGGTCCACAGAGCCATTGTGCTGACCTCATGGCTATATACCTGTGAAACCTGGACAATCTACCAGCACCATGTCAGGAAATTGAATCTCTTCCACTTAAATTGTCTTAGGGAGATTCTGATGGTCACCAGGCAGAAGAAGATACCAGACACTGAGGTCCTTTCTTAAACTAAACTACATAGCATTCAAACATTACTACAGAGAGTGGAACTATGATGGGCTGGTTATGTTGTTTGGATGCCAAATATATACTTGCCAAAAAAAATTGAAGAACTTTAGAATTGATTGTGGAGCATGGGAGACACTGGCACAGGATCACCCAGCAAGCCATGCCCTCATCAGTGAGGGGGGCTGCACTCTCCAAGAAAGGTACAATTGAAGCAGCTCAAAGGAAGCATGACATGTAAGTTTATAGAGTATTTTGCCCAACCTGTAGTAGAGCATTCCAAGCTCATTGGGCTGATCATCACAGTCAGACACTGTAATTTGACTCAGACATAGTGATGTCATTTTGGTCTTCAGTAATGAAGAACAAGAAGTATTTAAGTTGAACATTTAACTTTTAAAATTGCCCTGCCTGTCCATGGTTCCTTTCTAGTCTTCAGGTCTATGCATGATGATCTTTTTTCCCTTTTCTGTTCTCTTTATTCTTACTCTCATCCCCTTCCCCATTGGGGGGAAGGGAGGATGCTTATAAAAAATATGCAGATTCAAGCACATTACCTCTTCATTCCCTTCCATTATAGTCTTTATGTCTCCATCTCACATATATGTTCAACTTTACCTACATTATCTGTCTGCTAGTTTCTTTACCATATTTAAATCTTTCAAATTCTCAGTTGGTCCTAGAAATATCTCATCTTCTCTTTCACTGCCAAAAATATCCTAAACAGTATCATCTGCACAGGCATCAAACACAGGTGGCCCTCAAGTACAGCCTAACTAGATTAGGAAACATGTAGCAAAATATATAAAACTGCAATAAAACCTGCACAATTTTACTTTTTAAAACTAAATGCCACCTAGCCACCCCAGGAGAGGATCCTTAGGTATGGTGAAATGCCCCCCATTTCTGTTTGAGTTTGACAGCTTGACAGCATGCACTGAGCTTCCACTTCCTTCACCCATTTACAGCTTCTGACAACCCCTCACCTGACAAGGAGCACTATCAAAGGTTGCTAGTGATTTCTTCCTGCCATAATAGATGGAATTTGTTCAGGCCTTTTCATTTACACCTTCCCAGCCCTCAACAGTATCGACTCCTTCTCAATGCATCTCTTCTTTTTCTCTGAACAACCTTCCTTACACCTCTTAGTGCAAGTCTTCTGAATGTGAAATCTGTATCTGTGTAATCTCTTTCAGTAGGTTGGAGTTTTCTTTGTAATTCTCTGCGTTTTATGTATTGAAAACATTCTGAAGGGGTCCATTGACTTCACCAGACTCTGGATGAAGACTGACACACAAAAAGTGGAGGTCCCTCCCTTAGTTGGCGAGGTGCTGGGGGCTCAATCTGAACTGTGAGCAGGTTTTGTTCCTCCTGTCAAATACCTGTAAACTCTTTGAGGAGAAGGACGGCAGTATTTTTGCCTTTTTGTTCATGATAGGTGCTTTACAAATGGTAACTTGAAAGAAGGTAGAGAATGCAGAACTTTGACTGCTAAATGAAGGAAGAAAAAGGTGGGGCATATTTCTATATAGTGACTCTTGAAAGAAGTGTTAGACTGATGGGGGCTCAATCTGAACAATGGGAAACTGGTAGTTTGATAGTTTTCTTTTGATGCTTCTGTTTTACAGAAGAACTCTATGGTGACTTTGAAGACCTGGAGACTGGAGATGTGCACAAGGGAAAATCTGCCAAAGTAAAGGAGGAGGAGGAGGAGGTATGCTTATGCTTTCATCCCCTTTTAGAGAGGCACTAGTTCTAGCAAATAAACCCCTAGTGCAGATGGAAGATTTACTGACTATGACCAGGGGAAAGGAAGGGTTAGTTTATAGAGAAATATGGTGGCCTGTTGAACCTTCCTCTATGAAAAAAATGGGGCTTAAAGCAGCAGTTAAATAGTGTTGATTGTTATTATCCTTCTTGATTAGGAATTTTTGAATTCTTTTTCTTCATTTCGAGGGGATCATACAAATTTGGAAACAGCTATAAAATTGATTTTCCTTTAGTTTAGCTTTGCTACTTTATTTTAGTAACTGATTAATAGATTCATCTGGATGAGGGTGGTCAGTGAAATGCTTTGACACTATTCTTAACTCCTCTTCATTTAACATTTTTATTAGAAATCTGAAGGAGAAACAGATACTACTTTTAGCAAATTTATGGGTGTTAAATATATTGGAAGACAGGGCTTTAAAAATCTTGATAGTTTGGGGTGGCTAGGTGACGCAGTGGATAAAGCACCGGCCCTGGAGTCAGGAGTACCTGGGTTCAAATTTGGCCTCAAACCCTTAATAATTACCTAGCTGTGTGGCCTTGGGCAAGCCACTTAACCCCATTGCCTTGTAACATAAATAAACAAACAAATAAATAAAACTCCATTTGCCTTGCAAAAACCTCGAAAAAAATCTTGATAGTTTGGAAATATGAATCAAGTTTTTAAAAATGAAATTTAATAAGATCAAGCTCTTCATTCTCTCATCTATAAAAATAAAGATATGAGACTAGTTGTTTTC
Organism: Macrotis lagotis; assembly: GCF_037893015.1. NCBI lineage: Eukaryota > Metazoa > Chordata > Mammalia > Peramelemorphia > Peramelidae > Macrotis > Macrotis lagotis. The sequence goes on from NC_133661.1 coordinate 61,867,534, forward strand.
TGAGGCTTTTTTCTAGGTCTGACAGTCCAGAAATCTGAATGTTAAAATCCTATATTTAAGAAAATCGGGGGGCGGCTAGGTGGTGCAGTGAATAGAGTCTTGGACCCAGGAGTACCTGGGTTCAAATCCGACCTCAGACACTTAATAATTACCTAGCCATGTGTCCTTGGGCAAGCCACTTAAACCCATTGCCTTGGGAAAAAAAATTTAAAAATTAAAAAAAAAAGAAAATCAGATATATACAGCTCTAGATTATGGGATTTGTGATCAGACTTTAGGATTTTTTTTTAGTTGACTGCAAGTTTAAGATCAGTGTTGTCTGCTGGATAAACTATTCTAGTTTTAGTCTAAACGTCTAAAATTCTTGAATGAAGTCTGTGATTGTCTGACTCTTCTGTTCTGTGCAAGTTAAACATAGCAAGTCTGCAGTGTTGGATTCAGTTCTCTTTTCCACACTTAGGAAGGATAATTGCTGAGCTGGTGCATGCCCAGAGAAGACCAAAAGGAGGTTGAAGGACCTGGAAACCATGTCACAGGAGGACTAGTTGAAGGAATTAGAATTAGTTTAGAAAAAGCTTAAGATTGATGTAATAATTGTCCTCAGTTATTTGAAGAACTGTTATGTGGGTGGATGTCACATTCAAGGCAGTTTTGACTCAGTTAAGGGAGGGGAAACTTTATAATACTTAGAACTCCTCAGAAATGGAATGTGCTATCTGCCATGAGGAAATGTTGAGGCAAAGGGTGACTGATCCCTTGTTGGGGGAGGGGCTGCTCATCTTTGAACTATGGCCCTCTGGACTCCTTAGATGCTTCATTTTTCTAGGGGACTTTTCAGGCAGGGGTTCTAACCAATATCAGGTTAAATTAAATTTTTTTAAAAAAACAAACCCATGAGCATCCTGAAGGAAGAATTGAGGCTGCTGCCTATATATCTAGCTGACTCCTTGCAAGATGTTTTCAGACTTAACCACATGAAAACTTTTCTGGGCTGCTGGCTATCCCATATTTTGTCTTAAAGCTGAATTTACTTATGAAGATTTTGTAATTGCATATTTTTATTCTTTTTGTCTTATTTTCTCTCTACTACTTAATGCAGGGTTTCCTCTATTTCTTTGACTTGTTTCATTTTCATTGTTCCTAATAATAAACTGATAATCCAATCTAATCACATACCACTAGTGGGTTGGTTAGCCATTCCCCAGTAGTGAAATATGAAGCACTCTTTATTTTTATTTAATTATTTTGCTATTACAGATATTCCTATTGCAAATACTTCTTTACAAATAGGTCTTTTCCTGTTTTCGGTATCTTCCTTGGGGAGCTTTAAATCCAAAAGTAGGATTGTTTCAAGCAAACATTTTTATAACTAGTATAATTTCCATTTGTTTTCCAGCATGATTGCAACAGTAGCAAATTACATACGTCTTTTTTTGGTATGCCTATCAATTATAAACTTTTCTTTTTTATCATCTTTACTATTTAGATTGTGTGGGGATTAATTTTTCTCTATGGTGATTTTTGAGCCCCTTTTAAAGACAGCCATTGATAGTTGATGTTTCTTTTGAGAACTGTTCATATTCTTTGACATTTTATCTTTTTTGTTGAATAGATTTTAATTTTAGCAATTTGTATTAATTTCCTCTAGATTTTAGAAATCAGATTTGATTTTGAGAACTATTTTGTGCAAAGGTTTGTTTCTTATTTCAAGAAAGCAGCTCATGTGAGAGATTCTCAGGTTAAAACCTTTAGCATTGTAACATTGAAAATCAAGGAAGAATCAGGGCAGGGGTGTTAGGGTAGAAAAGGAGAAGGGAGGAAGAATTTGACAAATCCCCAGAAGCCAGGCCAGATGGTGGGGTAGAAAGAGGACAGGGGTGTAAATGTTCTGCTTAGGAAGGAAAGTGGAAAGAAGCAGCAATGAATCATGTATGCTTTCAGGGAAGTTGTGGTTCATTCATGGCCTTCAAGATAGTGGGTCAGGAGCTGTGGGTCATGTGAGATACGAATGCCCCTCTTTATTAGGAAGGCTCAGGTTTAACTTGAACCTTTTTCACTTCTGTGTTTTTTTCCTCCTGATCTTTACATTTTTGATTGTTTTCATCTTAACGATTTTTTTCCCCTCTTTGGAATTGAAGGTTTGGTTTGTTTTTCCTTTTTGCCAGGTTGAAAGTGTAGAGGAGGAAATTAAGGAGGAAGATGTGCCAAAGGTAGAGGAAGATGCGAAGAAAAAGCGTCTGGAGAAAAAGCGGAAATTGAAAGAATTATTTGATAATGAGTATGATGAAGGAGAAACCACATATTTTGATGATCTTAAAGGTGAAATGCACAAACAGGCTCAGGTAAACTAGTAGAGTATGTCAGTCCCACTTGTAGACTATGAAGTTCACAATTATTGGAACCAAACTCTTTGTTCCCCCTTTTCTCCTTTTTACTCCACTTTGCCTTTTTAGTTCTTTTCCAGTGCTTCTAATTTGTGAAGAGATAAATAGGATTCAATGTAATAGGACTTGAAGTCATCAGGTGCTAGAGGTAGGAGATTCTGAGTTTCATTATGGCCCCAGATACTCTGTGGCACCTACTTTTCAGGGTGGTTCTGAGGATCAGTTAAGATAAGATTTGTAAAGAGCTTGTATAAAGCCCAGTGCTTGGCAAATAGAAGCACTAAATAATTGTTATTGTCATCATTATTATTTAAGAAACCGAAAACACTATAACTAATTGGGAGGTTTGTGATCCTACTCTGCCATCAGCTCACCTTTGGGACAAATCTCTGGCTCCCTCTAGAATTAGGCATAAGCCAGCTGATCTCTAAGCTCTCATCCAGCTTTGACCTTCTGTGATTATAGGAAGTTTTCATCACATAAGGAACATAAGTGGAAGAAGTAGAAAGCAGGGCAGTTCAGCCTGAAGCTGCGAGTTCTGTGAAAGGGAATGTCAGGGAGCAAGTGAGCTCTTTAGGGGTGGGATGCAGTTTGCAGGGGGGGTGAAACAGGGAGCCATGCACACACAGCTAGAGGTAAGGCCTGGAAACATCCATAGCTTTGATGAGGGCTTAGTCATAACTTGCTATTGAGAAGTGGTATAAGCTTGGACAGAAAGTTAGTCTAAAATCTAACTGAACATTGTTCGATTCCAAAAATTCATTAAACATTTATTGAGCATGTTGTCTAGAATCTTATGCTTGGTACTAGGGGAATTGCATGTTAGGTCAAGTAGTCACCCATCAAGCATGCTTTAATTGCCAAGATAAAAATACCAAGAATGAGAGAATCCCTGCTCTGTGTTGGGATAAAATATCTTGTCCTCATAAAATATCCCCTCCTCATGGAAGTGAAGTGAAATGAGCTTCCTTGGTGGTCTACATCTTCTCCGTGAAGTCAATGCAACTGTATTAAATAACTTGTCCTGTGCATGGGAAGATTGCCAGATTGTTTAAGTAAATGCAGAGGCTCATTCTGATCTCTGCAGTCCTACAGAAGTCTTGTTGGAGCCATTAAGGTGATTACCAGACTGTATCAATTAGTTCTGACATCAGTGACAGCCACCACAGAATCCAGGGCTGAAGTTTTCTAGTAATAGAAAATTTGCAGTATGAATAACTGCTTTCTTCTAAGTGGCGAACATGAGAGTGAACAAGAAAAACAGAAGCAAATACCAGAATTTTAACGTGAAATATTTATTAAAGCCTTTGATTGCGATCTGAAAAATGGGAGTTGTAGAAAGGGATGGGATTGAAGATACTCATACACAGATGAACTTTGCATGAGAGACTATTGGTGAAAGATGAAATTATGAAATGACATAGTGGGAATTGAGGCATAGAATGAAGGAGAAAAGGCTCCCATAGATTTTCTCAGAATGATCAGTTTTACTGAGAAGGAGGAAGAAGATTTGAGGAGAGAAGAGCTGTGTGAAGTACTGCAGAGAACCAGGGAAATGCAAGGTTTTTCTGTAGTGGGGCAAGACCCAGCTTGTTTTGCAAAGAATTGTTTGGACACATCAATCTTGGCATGGCTTGGCAATTGTGAAATGACCAAAGAGCCACAGAGGGCAAAGAAAACTCTTCTGAAAAGGGGCATGCTTTGGTTCAGTACAAGACATATTTGAACCATGTTGCAGTTTTATTCTGAATAGTCAGAAGAAATGTGGATAGGCTCTTTTTAGTCATCCAGATAACTTCCCTGAAGAAGCAAAGACAACACCCAGATTTATATTATGGAGAATACAGTTCTTTTTAACATTTGGAATAGTACTTGAAGACCATGGTTCTTAAATTTCTACTGATATAATTTTCACTATTTTTAAATGAGGATACTAATATTATGATTTTTGTCTCATATGTAGCTTAACCGGGCAGAGTTTGAGGATCAGGATGATGAGGCCAGAGTTCAGTATGAAGGCTTCCGTCCTGGGATGTACGTCCGGATAGAGATTGAGAATGTCCCCTGCGAATTTGTGCTTAACTTTGACCCACACTACCCAATTATCCTGGGTGGCTTGGGCAATAGTGAAGGCAACGTGGGCTATGTCCAGGTAGGCATTCTGTGTTGTTGGGCTTTGTCATTTTATGCTACTTGCCGTATGACTCCAACCCACCTTTCTTCCAGTCCCTTTCACATGTTTATATTCTAGCTGTACTGCACTTGTGGCTTGTTGATGTTTCTGTGCATTCCTATGGGCCTTCTCTAATGCCTGGAAACCTATACTTTCCTATGTTTCATCTCTCTTTTGTGGGCCCTGTTCAGGTGCTGCCTTGGAAGTTATCTCTAATTCTCCCATTTGAAAGTGATTCTCACCCTCTCAATTTTATTTTTTTTAAAATCCTTTATTCTCAAAAACTTCATTAATTTATGTTTATAAGATTTTTATGACATCTCCTCTTTGTCTCCTCCCTTTACACCCTCTCCCCCAAGTTTAGACTTTTAAAGAAAACAAAAACACAATGCTCACAACAAATACTCACAGCCCAGCAAAACAAATCTCCATATTGGCCCTCTCCAAAAATCCTAGTCTCCTGGATTTTAATTTCCAGCACCTCTGGCTGGAGGTAAATGTTGGCATTCATCTTTTGTGGTTTATGACTGTAATAATCAGAGTTCTAAAGCCTGTGCACAGAGTAGGTGATTCTTTAAAGTAAATTGATTGAAGCTTTAATATGTGAAAATTCAGGTCTGGGTGAATTTTCTGATTAATTTCTAATGATCCCAATGAATGTTTTGTTTTATTCCTTAATTTAGATGCGTCTGAAGAAGCACCGTTGGTATAAGAAAATTCTTAAGTCTCGGGATCCTTTAATTTTCTCTCTTGGATGGAGGAGGTTTCAGACTATCCCATTATATCATATTGAAGACCATAATGGACGACAGAGGCTTCTGAAATACACCCCACAGCATATGCATTGTGGAGCAACCTTTTGGGGTAAAATGGTTAGAGTGATTAATCCACTAGTTAATTTAAATTTTTCAGGTATTAATGGTAGTTTTTCTTCCCTTTATCCAATTTCATGACACACATATAGAATATGGTGAATATCTACAATTTTAAAATGACTATAGAGAGAAAAGAATTTGAGGATCTTTTGTTGAAAACTTAGCTGACTGATTTTGCCATCTGGGAGAGTGTAGAAGTTCTTCCTTTCCTGAGTATGTGGTCTGTCAGGTCCTCAGAGAGACAGTATATGATGAGCTGGATATGGGGTTACCTTAGAGAGTTGTGCCTCTTGGCTGCTGGGGGCATCATGAAATAAATCCTGTTTCTCTCCCTTCTCGAACTTTTTGGTTCATGGTGCTTCTTTTTTTTCCCTTTACTTTTAGGTCCCATCACCCCACAGGGAACTGGGTTTTTGGCCATTCAGTCTGTCAGCGGCACAATGGTAAACTCAGATGCTAGAATAAATCTTGCTTATGTTTGAGAAACATTTCTAATGTGTGAGGTTAATTATGAATGTGGGAAAAACTTCTGCAGTGAATTTTTAACCACATGTGGTTTGGCATATTTTGTTTTTTATTTCCATTTGGGGAGGGTGGAATATTAAACTTTCTATAGAAAAGCAAAGTATTCTTTTCATCAGAAGTTCTTTTCCTCTCCTGAATAGCTCATTATTAGGCTCTTTCTTAACCATTTTGGGGTTTCCCCCTTTGACAAATTGTGAACCTTTTTCAGAATAATGTTTTAAAATTCATTGCAAACTATATTAAAATACATTTATCAAAATAATTTTTAGGAAGTCATGAGTCCCCTGAAATCTCTATATTGATGGGTGTTGGTGGATCCTAGTTTAAAAACCCTGCATTAAAAGGATCACTAAACTTCTTTATTGACTTGATTTTAATTCACTGAAGCCTAATCTTTCCCAGTGGCTGGTAAATGGAAGACAATTCTGTAAAATGTCAGACTATAGATACTCATTTTTGTATTGTCTTTTTTAGACTGATTTCCGGATAGCTGCCACAGGAGTCGTTCTTGACTTGGACAAATCTATAACAATTGTAAAGAAATTAAAACTAACAGGCTTTCCTTTTAAAATTTTCAAGAACACCTCATTTATTAAGGTTTGTATGTTCAAGCTAAAGCAGAAATGAAAAGAAAATGCCAAACAATTCATTACTTAATGTGAATTGGAAAAGTGATCCTGTTTACATTTAAACTTTACAATATATTTTAAATTTCTTTGTGCCTATAAGAATTCTTAGAAATTTTAAAGGGATAGATGGAATAGGAAAGAAATGGATTTTAAAAAGTTTTGTGTTTTAATCCTGACCTTCTTGATGACTTTCTGACTTTGGACAAGTTCATAGAAACAAAAATTGAGAGTAGAGAAGAATCTTAAGGGGACAGTTAGTCTCACTCCCTCATTATACAGATGATGAAACTGGACCAGCAGAATTTACTTCAAGGTCTCTGATTCTGACTTGAGTCCTCTTTTCCCTCTGCCACACTCATTGCCTGTAGTTACTTAGCCTGCCTGAGCCCAAGATTCTTCATTTGTAAAATCCAGATAATAATGTCTGTGTTGTTTACAGAAGAGAATTGTGAAAAATCTGATGAATCTGTAGGGATCTGCAAATAAGCACACATGGAACACTGGACTTATTGTACAAATTAGAGCCAGAGGCATCCAGGCTGAAAGTCGTTAGCTAATTAGAAGTACAACAGGATCCCTTGGTTCTACTCATTGGTAAATTTTCATTCTCAATATAAGCTTTTTTGGTCTCTGATTGAGTAAGAGTAGAGAATAGGTTTATACAATAAATGCCCATGCTTATTATTATTATTATCTGTATAGCAGATTTTTTTCCCTTTCCAGTGACATCATATTAAGACTTCTCCTGAGGTCTGTGCTGTAATGAAACAGCAGAATTTCAAGTGGCACACACAATGTCCTGATTACCTAGCACTTAACTTTTTCTTTTGGTCATTTTTATGTTGACTATGGATTTTGATTATTTACATTTTATTCATATTTTTAAAAAATAACTTTCTCAATCATTTATTTAAATTGACTAAAGCATTAGGAGGCATGATTCATTTTTGGTAAAAATCACCCACAGGGAATGTTCAACTCTGCCCTGGAAGTGGCTAAGTTTGAAGGTGCAGCAATCCGGACCGTCAGTGGAATAAGGGGGCAGATTAAGAAGGCTCTTCGAGCCCCAGAAGGTGCCTTCAGAGCCACCTTTGAGGACAAGCTGTTGATGAGTGGTAAGTAATAAATACTCTGATCTGAATCAGGTAATTTACTTTTTACTAGTATTTTAATTCATGGTACTTGAGATCATTATTCAGAAATGACTTTTAGGAGTCCACAGTAGTTTGAAAATCTTATGTTGTATTTTTGCTATTGATCAGTATAGCCTAGGTTCTCTTTGTTTCAAATTTATGGTGTCAACCTTTTAAAATAAAATTTAATGGGATTTTAATGAGCAGGAATGTTTGATTTATTTTATTGTCCATGCCTGTCTTTTCATAATATTAAAATCACAGAGAGTTAATATGTGAATTGTTGGTACTTTTGCTCCTGGAATATACTGATGAACACAGGTAATTATGGGATGGTAATGGGAAGAGACTTTCTCATCTACTTGTTCCCCCAAATTCCTAGCATTGTGCCTTGTAACTAGTGAGCTCTAAATATTTTGAGAGAATGAATGGACTTGTTTTTTTTTCATTGATTTAAATAAGAATTTTTCTCTTCTAGATATTGTCTTCATGCGAACCTGGTATCCTGTTTCCATCCCAGCCTTTTATAATCCAGTAACATCTTTGTTGAAACCAGTGGGTGAAAAAGATAGTTGGATGGGAATGAGGACAACAGGCCAACTTCGCCTTGCAAATGGCATCCGACTGAAGCAAAGCAAGGATTCTCTGTATAAGGTAATGCAGAGTACTTGGAGAAATAGGTAGTACCAAGGTAATAATAGTAATAGTAATAATAATAGTAATAATAATAATAATAATAATAATAATAATAATAATAATAATACAAATTAGGCAGCATATAATTTATTTCATTCACTCAATTTTTTCAAAGCATTTACATGCTAGTATGGTATAAATATTATTATGAACTCTTGCCTAGGGATCCTGATAAATATTTACTGAAGTTAATTGCTAATACTAATAGCCTGAGTATAATCCCAAATAAATGTCTACTTAACAAGATTACTTGTTTTTGAACCCTCCATGCCACTTTGCAAAGTGCATGCCTATAAGAGATGCTCAATAAGTACGCTACATAGATTACTCTTCAGTTGTATCTGAAGGTGAAATTAATGCTTTTTTTATAGTAAGAGAAATTCTTTGAGGATATTAAGTGCCAAAGTTTAAAAAAATATATATTAAATATAACTTGAAAATATTGTGCTGTGTGGGTTTTTTTTTCAGCCAATTGTGAGGCATAAGAAGCATTTTAATTCACTCCACATACCCAAAGCCTTGCAGAAAGCCCTGCCTTTTAAGAGCAAGCCTAAGAACCAGGAGAAAGCTGCCAAGGTGCCAAGGGATCGGGTGAGGCCAGCTGTGATCAGAGAGCCTCATGAAAAAAAGGTAGGATGTTTTAGGAATTATTTGAATTGTCTTCTTAGGTCATTTCATGATGCATTACTTAGCTTTCCAGTGCATCCCCATTTGTGTCTGGGAAAAATCTAGTTTTCTCAGAATTGGGTGAGGAACATCATCTCATGCCTCAGAGCAGAGACCACTTTTTTGAGGTCTTCTAGTCATGTCCATTATTTAGAATTCATTAAGGGGAAGAAAGGAGTTCCCAAGATTAAAGCAGACTTCATCTCATTTTAGGGTAAAAGTATTTTTGTATTTGTAACATTCATGCAAATAGGGTTCATTCATGCAGATTACGTGGTATTTCTGGCATTCATCAATGTGAGCAGACTGGACTGTTTCCATGGTTGAAACTGCTTTAAGTGAAGTAATTAAGACATTGGGTAGAGAACATTTTTGTTTTGTTTTTTTAACCCTTTTATGACCCAGGGAAAAACAAACTTGTCCCCTAAAACATAAGCTCTCCTTAAAGGCAAGAGTTTTTATCTTGTCTTAGTTTTATTTGAGGACCAGCTCTTGTGGTGCTAACTCAGAGTGGCCCAAAGAGTGCCCATAAGTCAGCGCTTTCCAGCAGAGTAGTTAGCAAGCTCCGCTGCCTGCCAAGGCAGATGCAGGTGGCACATGTGACCATCACCTTGTGCCTAAGAAATGCAGGTGACTCTCTTTGCACTCTTCCTCTGCTAGGCTGCTCTGCTAACTAGGCTTCTCTGAAGCCATGGCATGTTATGTCTCAAACACTGTACTGACACCTTGTGTCTCTTTCCAAATCAGATCTTCTCCCTTCTTACGGCTCTGGGCACAGTTCACAGTTACAAGATGACCAAGGCCAAGGACAAGCATCGCGAGCAGCATAAAGAGTACCTCAAAATGAAGCAGAAAGAGGAGGAGGAGAAATTCAAGCGGCAGAAGGAGGCCAGGAAAAAACTCTTCCGAATTCGGGGCCAGAAAGAGCAAAAGAACCTGAGGTCGAGCCTGAAGGGGGCAGGGGCGTCTGGGCAGGCTGCCTTCTGAGGGCTCTGGGCAGGGTAGCTGCTGTTTCTGAGGAGCATTTCTAACATGCTGACAAGCTTGGAGACAGCAAGCCAAAGAAAGGCTGGACTCGAAGCTGGACTTGTTGCTTGAACTGCCCCAGACCACGTCTTACAGAAGAGAGACCCAGAGGAGAGCTGATGATGTGGCATGCACATGGAGCATTTGGAACACGTATAGATAGATAATTTATGCTTTTGGGAATTGTTTCCTACAACACTTGAGGTATCACAGTGTAGTGGGCTCACAGGGCTCACTACAGAAAATCATTAAAGTATTTTCTTGTGAATTGTGTTGTGGTAGTTTTCATTATGGAGAAATGCCTTATTTTCAGCTGACCTTATTTTCATGATAGGTCCTCTAGAGGGGGAAAGTCAGCAGCTATTTTTTTCCCCCTTTGGTTCCTTTCAAATTCTTTTATTCTGTGAATCCTTTGGATAGTTTCATTTAGTTATGCCACATGACCTTCTTTACATGAAGATTTTAATGAGACTTGAGGGGTTTTTTAGCATTCATGGAGTTATGTTAGGCAGTATCTGTTGTTTAGTTGGTTGGTATCCTCCAAAGAGGCCTGTCTTCACAGCCAGGAATTTAGTGAAAGGCTTTTATTTTAGTACTTCTCTTTTTGGAATGTCTTTTTTGCTTATAAGCATTCTCAGAAATTTTAAAGGGGGTAAAAATGGAATAGAAAAGAAATGGATTTTAAAAAGTTTTGTGTTCTCATCTTGATGACTTTCTGACCTTGGACAAATTCATAGGAACAAAAATTGAGAGTAGAAATAAAATTGCAAATAATTAAATAATAATTATCGAATTCATAGGTTGTCCTTACAAATAACTTGGCAGTATACATCCCAAGATGGAAAGAATTTTGTCTTCTCCTGTGCGTATTTAAAACATAGGATGACCTCAGGAATTAGGTGAAGCTTGGGGAGCCAGTAGGGCCATTCTTGTCTTTTCTCTGCCCTAGTTGGCTTTACTGGGGCTGTGTGTATCTTCTTCCTTTTCAATTGCATTTCATCCTCCATGAATATCTTTGGGGTTTTTTTTTTTTAGGTAAATAGGGTTAAGTGGCTTGCCCAAGGCCACACAGCTAGGTAATTATTAAGTGTCTGAGACCAGATTTGAACCCAGGTACTCCTGACTCCAGGCTGGGCTGATGCTCTATCCACTGCACCACTTAGCCACCCCAATATCTTTGTTTTATATGAAATGAGTAAGGAGAATGATGCTGAATGACTGCAATGCTAGCAAACTGCTTTGATGAGATTTGAGGGTCTACCCTATACCTTCTACTCTAGAGGTGAACTACAAAAACCTTGCCTGTCTTTTTTTCTAATGTTTGATATATACTTTTAAATAGATCAGCTTCATTTCCTTGTCTCAAGGAACACATATTCCAATGGGAGGGATAATGTAACACATGTACAAGTAAGGTGTATACATGGGATAAAATGGAGATAGTTAAAGAAGGTGCTAGGATTAAGGGGATTTGAAGGAGATTTGAGGTGACAAGGGAAGCCAAGATGCAGAGATGATGGGATATTCTAGGCACAGGGGAGTTAGGAAAATGTCCTATGTTGGGAGATGATGGAGTGTCTTGTGTGAGGAGGCCAGTGTCAAGTCACTATCGAAGAGTTTACACAGCAGGGAATAAGATGTAAGAAAACTTCATAGAAAGTATAAATTTACATATATGTATATATACATATATATAATTTGTTTAGCCATTTACCAATAGGAGGAAAACTCTTAGTTTATACTTTTTATTACAAAAATAACTGTTAAAATGCATATATCTATATATGTGCCATCCATTATCCATCTGTCTCCCTCCTTTCCCTCTTTCTCATTTCTCATATAGCCTTAGTAGTTGCAGTGCCAAATCAAAGTCTAAATCACAGATTCCTTCAGACAGTTGGGAGGCACAGTGGGGGTAGAGACCCAGGTCTGGAGTCTTGAAGACTTGATGAGTTTAAATGTGACCTTAGACTCTTACTGCCTGTGTGATCCTGAGCAAATAAATCACTTAACCCTGTTTGCCTTGATTTCTCATCTGTAAAACAAGGTAGAGAAGGAATTGGCAAACCACTCCAGCATGGAAAAACCCCCCTTAAAAAGGGATCATGAAGAGTTGGACATAACTGAAATGACTGAACAAATTACCCATATGTCTTAAGTCAATTATCTATTTGGACTTTATTTTCATTTACAGTTATTTTTATTTTATTTCTGCCAGACTTGCTTTTCATTTTTCCCAGCAAATACCAGATTAACTCCAAATGTATACTTGCATATGATTTTTTTTTTATCAAAAACAGAAAGATGAATGGACAGGGAAGAGAATATGACTAGAAAGAAATAGGGAGGATCACTCAATAGAAAATGGGTATTTGATGATATAAAATTAACAGCATTTTGTACCCAAATCTAATATGGTTGGGAGCAGGTTAATTGGGGGGGGCAGAGGGGGCTGATATTGGGGGGAAAGGGAAATCTTCAAAGCAGTCTTTGGTAAAAGACTATATTTATGATCCATAAAGATTCATATGATCCATATGATTCAAATTTATTAAAAAAATCATTCTCCAACAGATAAATGAATATATAGTTTGAAAAGGAAGAAGTCTCAGCTCTCAATGTTACCATATGACAAATGATCCAAACTTAGGGAATTTTAAATTGAAACAAGTGTGAAGTTCTGCCTCATACGCACCAGATTGGCAAATATGACAAAAGAAAAAATACAATGTTGGAGGGCCTGTGGGGAAAAACAGGCAAGCATAAAAAGGTACTGTTGGAGCTGTGGACTGATCCAGCCGTTTGAGGGTTATGCCACTAAAGTTACTAAGTTGTACATATCCTTTAACCTAGCTAGGATTTAGCTTCTTAGTCTACACCCTACCTAGAGTATAAGAGGGAATGACCCCTAAGTTTAATTATGGCAGCTGTTGGGGCGGCATCTAGAAACCCAAGATGTCCATTAGTTGGAGAATGTTGCAACAAGTTGTACATGGATGTGATGGAATAGTATTGTGCTGTATGGAAATTTAGGATATGATTTCAGAGAAACTGGCAAGATATGTATGAACTGTTGAGTAAAGTCAGAACCAAGAAAACTATAGAGTAACCTTAATTACTTTAAAGCCAAGCATGTTGAAAGATTGATCAATGCAATGACGAGTCATGATTCCAGAGAACACAATGATAAAATATACTACTGGAATCCTAAGAGAGGGAATGGACTCAGAAAGTAGATTGAATCAGTTTTGATTTTTTTTACCTTGTTTGGTTTTTAATGTGACCAATGGGGGAATTTATTTAGATTGACTTAATATTTGCTCTATGGGCTTTATTTTTCTTTTTTAAATGGGGTAAATGGTAAAGGGAGGGGGTGAAGATGACTTGGTTAATTGAAAAAGCTTAATTTAAAAAAATGACTTTGGAAAACCTTAAAAACTGATTAACAACAATGACTAATCATGATTCTAGAATTCTAGATTCTAATTCTGATGATTAAGGATGCATATCTTCAAGTTTGTTACTCCCCACCTTTTTTTTAATTGGGGGAAGTGAGATGAGAAGACAGGGAGAGAAAATAAATTTTTATTGAAAACATTTTAATAAAACCAACAAAGAGGACAGCTAGGTGGCTTAGTGGATAGAGCACTGGCCTTGGAGTTAGGACCTGAGTTCAAACGGATTTGACCTCACACTTAATTACCTAGCTATGTGATCTTGGGCAAGTCACTTAACTCCATTGCCTTGTGAAAAGGAAAAAAAAACCCTAACAAAACCAAAATGGATTTGTATTATGCTTAGAGGTTTTAATTGGGACAATTTTATCTCAGAATTTGAGTTGAAAGGGACCTCAGAAGACATAAAGCAATATGAATTTGTGAATCCCTCAACAATATCCCCAGCAAATGGTTATCCAGTCAGATCCTTGTCCATGTGATCTTATTTGGTTCATGCAAGGGAGTTTCCCCCTTTACCCTGACATATATGTATATATTCGCCTGCCACACTGTCTGAAATTCCACCATTAGAGTTACTGACTTTTTTCTAAACTCCCCAGTGATGGCTCCTTGGGAAAACACTGACTCTTTAAAGGTAAAAATGAGATCCCTGGCAGCACCCAAAACAGAAACAAAACTAACTTTAGGGAATCAAGGAAGGGAGATAAATATCACAAGTATGCACATTAGGGTCTGGAACTTCATGGGAAGCAAACTTTGCTACTTGGCTAAGGGCCACCTCTTTATGGCATATTAAATGTGTACCAGAGTGGGCAGGAGATGAGATCTCCCCATTCTACTCTTTGTAGCTTCTTTTGGATCTTGCCATATATTCTCCAAGAATTTAATGGGACCAGAGGAGTAGAGAAATTGTCTTTTCCAGTTTAAACCTGCCAGCCCTCCAGAAATGAAAAATAATGGTAGGTCAAGGATAATATCTTTCTTATCACTCCTCTTTTAATAATGCTTTTCTTCCCTCTCCTTCCCCCTCCTTCCCCATCCTTTTTGCATAAAGCACTGACTATCCCCCACATCTAGAATTCTCCCTTTCTCTTCTCTACCACCTAGCTCATCTTCCCTCAAGCTACAACTCAAGTCCTTTTACTTCTTTTCTCGAGACAAAATTGCAGAACAAATATTGAAAGGCCTTATATACTTCTCTTTGAATCAGCCAACTTCTTCCCTACTCATTTGTTCACAAAAATCTCTTCACTAGATCAACTGGGAGCCTGGGATGTCTTTTCTCTGTCTCCTTGGAAGGTCCAGATATCCAAAATATCTTGGAAATCAACAAAGGTCTGACTTTTCCCTGAGATTAAGACAGAGACTACCTCTGATCATGCATGACCATGACCTGTTCTAATGGCTACACAGAAGTCACTCAGGAAGTATGGTCTTCAGAAGGTGCTAGATTTAATTTATTGGGTTTTTGGGTTTTGCCAGGCATTGGGGTTAAGTGACTTACCTAAGGTGACACAGCTAAGTGTCTGAGGTCGATTTTGAACTCTAGTCCTCCTGACCCCAGGGCGGTTGCTCTATCCACTGTGCCACCTAGCTGCCCCTTAGATTCAATTTAATAAACATTAATTTCCTTCTATAATAATAATAATTATAACCTACAGTATATGAAACTTAAGTAATTGCAAAGCCCTTTAAATATGTTATCTCATTTGACCTTCATTGATTTATTAATCCTGATTCACAAATGGGGAACCTGAAGCATAGAGGGCTAAGCAACTTAACCCAAGAGGAAACAACTAGTAAATATGCAAGGAAGGATTTGTACTCAGGACTTCTTGACTCCAAGTTCCATATTCTGCACTGTACCAGACTATGTTAGAAGGCTGTATGGCATAGTGGATAGGGAGCCTTCCTCAAGTACCAGGAAGATCTGAGTTCAAGTCCCCCCCCCCCCCCAAGCCATGCAAAGTAGTCTCTATAAGCTTTGATTTCCATCAACTGTAAAATGGGAATAATGATACTTCAACTACTTTGTGGGGCCATGGAGGGAAACTATTTTGTCAGTCTTTGAGAACTATCAAAATGTGACTTTTTTTTGACTGTCTGGACCATTTGATTCCATTAATGTATGGAAAATTATTTGCTGATTCATAGCTACTGCATCTTTTCCTTTCTAAATAAAATATGATCTTTACCTTTCCTAAAATAAAGTCATTAAGTTATTTGAACTCTGTTCCCAGCACAATGAAAGGGGCAAAGTTTTATAACCACACCTCTGGAGAAAATGGAGCTGAAAATGAACTCGGTCTTCTGGCTCTTTGCTGTTGTGGGCTCCTCTTGGAGTGCTGGTGAAGGTGAGGAATCCAGGGTCTCTGATCTCTGACTGCTCTGTCTGCCTATGGTCAAAGAAATAAAAAAGCAAACTTTGCTTCAGAAAATAGCTGTCTTGATATGGTTGTTCCTGCTATTAATCTAGGTGACTTCAGCTCCTAATCAGTTACCAATTATTCAACTACTCACCTTGTCTAACACTTGCAGCTTTTCTCTTGTGATTCTGGTATTGCTTGTGCTTTTATGATTTGGAAATGACTTTTTTTAAAACCACTATAAAGATTACCTAGAGTAGGCACTAACTAAATATCAAGCCACATGGCCAGCTTGTCATTCTCTTTTTAAATTCTCAAGGACTATTTCTTAGTCCTTTAAACTTTTTGGATGGATCTGAGGGTCAGTTGAGCTAGTCATCCTAAGACTCTTAGCTGGCAGGTCAGTTTCGAAAGGATTACATTTTCACAGTTCAAACTTGGCCCTAGCAAGAATTGAGAAAATACATGGCTCTCCCTTTGTCTGTCTCTGTCTCTTTGTCTCTGTCTCTCTGTTGAAAAACCAATGGGTATAGGAATACTGCATATATTTCCACATAGGCTTAATGTGTTGATATCTTTTGAGGAACTGCTTTTTTTCCCCCCTCTTTGTTATAAGGAATGGCTTTCTAGGTAAGGAGATGGAGAAGTAGATTCATAAACAAAGGTGCTGTTAAAACAAAAATAACAATAAATTTTAAAAATCCTTTAATTTTGGCCCAAAATGAAAGCATTTCTTTCCCTTCACTGGATGAATATTTTTATTGGGGAATGAGTGGGAAGTTTTCACCTCTCAACATTAAAGCCAAGTCCCCTGACTTTAGAAAGAGAAGATGAAGACTGAAAAAAAATTAATATTGACTATCTAAATATTAATAGCTATAACAATCCTTTTTGCTGAACCTGTGATTTCATTGATCAAATTGTAATAATAATAATATGAATATATAATGTCAAAGATGATAGCTTCCAATTGTTTTTAGAGTGCTTTTTACAGATGAAAATGTAGTCAGTCATATGTATAACCTCATTTGATCTTTGTAATACCTCTTCAAGAAAGGGAGGTGGTTATTCTCATTTATAGTGACAGAAACCAAAATCCAGAGGGTAGGCATCACTTGTCCAAAGTCAAAAAGCAAGTTCATGTGGACCAACCTGCCCTCACTTTTTAATAGAATCCATTAGCATCTTTTCCATCTCTAAAATCTCAGAGGAGAACTAAGAGGAGTCTGGATTTCTGGGTACAGATTCTGGTTCTGTCACATATAAGCCACATGACTTTAGAGAAACTCTTTAACACTTTTGAGTCCCTTTTCCTTACCTATAAAATGGAGTGGATGGGGAGAGAGTTGTAGAATAAAAAAGCTGGAGTGTTCCCTCCAGCTCTTCCTCTTAGGTATTCCATTTGTCTGGAATTACTTGTGTGAAATGCATAAAGGAGTAGATCACTTGAATGTCACCTTCCTGAGGACAGGGAGTTTCAGTCTCCTCTTTGTATCCCCAGGGTTCTTCATAAACACTTGTTCAATTGAATCATGTTGCAGCCATTTGTGGAATTTGCCTTTATATCTAAACTATATAATTACTCTCTGTACTCTGTGCACCCAAGAGTTGAAGAATAATTCTTTTAGATTGACTTTATGATGTGGATACTCCTATCTAGTACTAAGGGTAATTTATGGTCCTGATGTTTACATGGGGTGGGGTGGGGGAGGAGTTTGGGAGTACATTATGCTTGTCCTTGGATAATGCAGTGTCATCTGCAATGTGCCTTCAATTATAATGACTAGTATCTTTTATATACACATAATACACATATTCTGTGAATATGATTTGATAGAAAAGACTGATGAGCATTTCTGATTGACAGTAATGTTTTATTTACATTGGCTCATCCTACCCCTTCTAGGTCTGTTACTGGATTTTAAATTCAAATAGAGTATAGCTTTTTTAGTTAGTAATAGCCAACTATTAAGCATTACCTAACACTCTATCCGCCCCCCACCCCCACCCCCCACGTAGACTTGTAGACAGAGCCAGAGAGATAGAGAGAAAGGACCCTTGGGAGAGATCTGCCTTAGTTTTGTTGATTGATGCTCTTCTATATTGTATGTATGTGTTAGGTGGTGGACTCAAGTTGGACCAAGCGCTGCTCACCCTATACAATCACCTCTCTCAAGAAGGCCAGCTGCTCTACATCTCAGCATGTTGTTACAAGGTAGAAAATGTCTAAGAAAGGCACCCCTTTTCTTTCCTGGTCCAGGCTGGTCCATTTTATGGGAACAGTGCCATCCTTGGAGTCCATTTGCATAATGGGAAGGAAAAAACCCAGATGCCAATGCCTCTTCTTTTGGTAGGGTTTCCAAGGTTCCTTTGCCCTCAAATTTCTCCAATGCAGTGATATCTTTTCCTTCATCTCCCCGGATCCTGGGGGTGGGATGTCTGTCATCCAAGAGGTGAACAAACATTTTTGTGGATCAGTATATATCTCGTCTCAACTTGCTCTTGTTGCTGACATCTGAGCTCATGCCTCCTCTTTGTCTCTATTTCATTCCTTTTCCCAAATCCATTGTGTTTATTTGATATATTTTTTAAACCAGCCTTGTGCATTTTTTGATATAGTTCCTCTTACCAATGCATATTGGCATTTGCTTTGTAACTAGTATACTTAAACAATAGCCTAGGACTCTGAGAAGCTAAATTACTTGTCCAGGACCACCCAGCCAGTGTGTGTGTTGGACTTCCTGACTCTAGTCCAGCTTCTTATCCAGGATGCCTTTATGCCTTTCCCAACCCTTCGTTCTTTAGATGAAAGTTAATGAATGTTTTTTGACATAATGAGTATAATTTGTTAACCTACTTTATCAAACAATCAAACATTTTGTTAAAGTTTTTTTGCCTCCTTTTACCTTTCCTGTTCTATGAATAGGGAGAGTTGGGAGTTTGAAGACTAGGCATTTTGAGAGTCTCCTACCAAAAGCTCAATGAGTAGGATGTCATATTTATTAGAATAACCTTTTCAAGCCTTAGTGGCGTCTGTAACATGTTGGGATGATTTCTGTGGTTCCCTCTAGCTCTAAATTTGGGATTCTTTGACCTGGATTTGAGGACTTGTTTTGACATGGATTAGCTGTGGGGTCCTTGACAATTCAGTGAACCACTGTACCTCTATTTATGATTTTTTGAGTTAATATAGCATCACTTTTCCTCATGCACTATATTTCAGCAAAATTCGAATGCTTATGTTACTTGTCCATGTCAGTAAATCTCCCATTTCCATTGCCTTTGCAAAGCTGATCTCCAACCCCCCAAACCTGAAATGATAATTTCTTTTTTTTAATTCATTTATTTTAAGGCAATGGGGTAGTGACTTGCCCAAGGTCACACAGCTGGGCAATTATTACATGTTTGAGGCTGGATTTGAACTCACATCCTCCTGATTCCAGGACTGGTACTCTAGCTGCTCCTGGAATGATATTTTCATTCCCCTCTGTAGCTCCTTTGAAGATTTAACTGAAATGAAACCTCCTACACTAGACCTTTCCTGAACTCTTTCTCCTCCCTTCCTGTAGTTGTTATGTTTGTTCTCATTCCTTGAAATTACTTGTATTTCATTTGTACATGTTTTGAATTTGCTTATCTTTTCATCTGCTCTTCTCTTTTCCCCTCCAGAGTTTAAGCTCCTTAAAGGCTGGAACAGATTTTATTTTTGTCTTAGGACAAAAATTATTATAGTATATGCTATTATATACTAGGTGTTCATTAAATGTTAGTTGAGGCAAATTTAGTTAAACCATAGTGTAGTGGAAAGAGTTTTGGACATGATACCAGAAGACCTGGGTTCTAGTACTGTTTCTGTTATTTATAACTTGTGCAAACTTGGGCAAACCATTTCATCTCTTAGAGAGAGCCTCAGTTCTCTTGTGTGTAAAATGAAAATAATAACACCTGAAATGCCATCCTTTGGGAATCATAGATTTAAAGTCAGGCACTTAGAGGCCATCTAATTCAACCCCTTCTTTTTACAAATGAGGAAATTGAGAACTAGAGAACCTCCTGGGACCATAGATTTAGAGCTCAAAGGGGTATTTGTGGTCAACTGATCCTCTTATTTTATAGATAAAGAGACTAAAGCCTAGAGAGGTCAGATGACTTGGCCAAAGTCACACAAGTAGCAAACAGCAAAGTCAGGGGACTTCCTCAATGTCACAGAGACAACATAGGGCAGAGGAGGTTGACTTATTCTAGAACCTGTTTTCTTCAGCTCTGGGGTAAAGAAAAGCATCATCGGACTTAAGGGAATGTGGAACCTTGAATTAGGTCTTAATAGGAAGAGGGCATGAGAGTGGTAGAAGGAATAGAATTAACTGGGAATAAGATTGCATGTTTGTGCTGATGTGTGTGTGTGTGTGTGTGTGTGTGTGTGAGAGAGAGAGAGAGAGAGAGAGAGAGAGAGAGAGAGAGAGAGAGAGAGAGAGAGAGAGAGAAGGGGGGGAACAGAGGGAAGGAGGGACAAAGGCAGAGACAGGCAAAGACAGACAGAAACAGAGATCAAGAAAGTGAGACAGAGTAAAAGAGAAAGAGGGGGAAAGAGACAAAGAGAGAATTAAGGCTAGTTCCACAATGCCTCATTAATTTGCTTTGCAAAGGATGGAAGAATATATAGATACAGGGAGTATTCTTGTTGGCATTTTTGGGAAAGGGCTCCTTATTTGTTTGTCCTTTATTTTTGAAGAGCAGCCCAGCTACCCCCAGATATCCTCTAGATGGCCACAAGATGATGACCCATAAGATTGCATTTACACATGCTGACTTCCTAATGTCTGGCTGGCACAGAGGTTATGTCTCAGGAACAAATTGAGCACTCCAAAGAACTTATAGATAAAAACCTCCTTTGCCAAGAATGGCTCAGGAAGTACCTGAGATTGGATGAATTTTTAAGCAGCCAGTTTTAGAAATGGATTCTGGCAAGTAGCCAAAGGAGTATTATATGGATACTAATAAGAAAATGAAAAATTATATTAGCCTTTTCTGTCTAATAGGTTTTATAAGGAATTAGAGGTGCTCTACCCAAGGAGAAAAAAATCTTTTATAAATCACTCAAATATAAAATCTTTAGGGACAAAGATGAAGGTTCATCCTGACAAGGGTCCCCAAATCTTGACTCACTCAGACTATTTTTATACCCTTACGGAGTCTGATCCCAAAGTGAAGGAGTTATTCTTTTCTTGAATTCTCTGACTCATTAAATCAGCTATACCTCAGAACCAGAGCAAAAAAATCTCTTAAAGCTTGGAGTTGTCTCATGTTTAGAGTTCCCCTTAAAAAGATTAACAGAACCCTTCCAGAAATGTATTCATCATACAAAGAAGAGCAGCTGTTTTTATTTTTTCTATTATAGAAGAAATACTTTAAAAACCACATTCAAGAAATTGCCCTTTGACAAATACTTAAAACCTGATACAATAGCTCCTGTTATTCTCTCTTGAGAGGTCCTTTTTGCCAAAATAGGACATAACTTAGGCTCATTTTCCTTCAAGAAATTCCAGAGGACACCCCCCACCCCGCAGAACAGGGAGCACTGAGACCCAAGAACTCCTAACTTTTCCAAGTTTCTGCCAAGACTATATTATAGGAATGCTGCTATTCAAAGAAAACCCCAATTTTAGTTTCCACATATAAGGCAGTCCTTGGTATTATTTAAAGAACTGCTTTTGAGGAAAATGTTTTACTGATGACTCTTTTGGGTATTGATATTTCTTGTTGCATTATCATCTACACCACACACATACACCCTTATGAGGAGTATAATTAAGCAAAATAAATCAACACATATATAACTTACTCTGTACCTGTTTTCTATGTTATGACCCAAAGGGGAAACATTCAGCCACTTTTTTTCTGGCTCTGTGTTTCCTATCCTTAGAGGAGTGACATAGAGTATAGATAGAGTGATTGAAAAAAACAATGAAAGGAGGGGAACACAGGAAATATAAGATCACTGTATTTTAGAACAGAGAATTTAGAAAAGAGAATTTAACATAATCCAGAAAGTTCTTAAAAGGCCAGATTCAATCTAGTCATTCAGAAAACATCTAGGCATTG
This sequence comes from Macrotis lagotis, assembly GCF_037893015.1. Taxonomy (NCBI): domain Eukaryota; kingdom Metazoa; phylum Chordata; class Mammalia; order Peramelemorphia; family Peramelidae; genus Macrotis; species Macrotis lagotis. Next base: position 61,889,567 of record NC_133661.1, read on the forward strand.
GACACACAAATGCAGAAATGGAATGCTCTCCCCTTGAGGATCTTCTGGGGAATGAGGCTATAACAGGTATTTAGATAAGCCAGTATCAAAACATATTAAAACAAATACAAAATAGTTTGTCTACATGTCCATTTGTTTTTGCTTCTTTCTATTCTTTGAACATTAATGCCTATTATTCCTTTTCTAAGTGTCTATCCCAGGAGATAAATGGAGGAAAAATTAGGGCAGGTCATTTTTTTTCTCTCTCTACCAGAATCTATGTAGACAAATTCATTCGAGAAATATGGGCCCTGCTCACAATATCAAATACTCAAGTAATGCCCTAGAGAAATTTCTAAGTAATTCAAAATTGGGATGATTTTTTTGAGAGGGACACTTAATTTCACTATAATTGTACATTAAACAAAAGAAAACAGCTTACAAAACAATCCTAATTCTTACTGGAAAAATTATTGTTGAACTTTTGCCTTTATGTGGGTCTATACCTGTGATTTCATTGTTGGAAATTCCCTTCACTAATGCATATAGTGTAATTGAGGGTGACTTGGGGACTCTGCAGTTGTAATTTGTTTATCCATAATCAGAGTCTGTATTTGCCACAGGAAGACCTTGAATCTAAGTTGTCCAGACTATGAAGGAAGACTGGTCTTCTATTGTGATGTCCTACTTCTCCTTAACTGATGACCAGGTTTGGGAAGGATCCTGGAGAGCAGCTAGAGAACAGCATGGATGGTGAAGAGTCTGGTATTCATGCCAAAGAAGGACCAATTCAAGGAATTAGGATGTTTAATCTGGAGTAGATTCATGGGGTCTATGATAGTTGTCTTTAGTATTTGAAAGGCTCCCCAGTTACATCGTATTCACCATTTAAAGAACCATCTCTGTTTCTCTGTCTCCATGTCTCTCTCTTCCTCCCTCCTTTTGCTTCTCCCTGTCTCTCTCTGCCTTTTTGCCTTTCTCTCTCTCTCCTCACATCTCCAGTGTTCCTCAGTAGCCATCACAAGGGCATCCTTTATAGGATCTATCAGCCCATTGACCTCTGTCCAAAAGTAGACTAGGAGATAGTGGGTTTTCCCTAATTGGAAATCCTTAAGCAAAACAGGAAGATAAATCATCAATATGTGCAGATATGTTGTAGTGGAGATTGCTTTTTTTTCCGGTGCAGGTTGAATTTGATGGTTACCAAGAAGTCCCTTCCAGCTCTGAAATTCTGTGATTCTTTTAGGAGAGAAAAGGAAAGGTTCAGAAAAGTGGGAACATATGACTACTGAATTTCCTTTAAACAATCCTGGTCATATAATTTTTGGTTTTATGAAGACTCCCTATGTTCCAAAGAGCTACCTTTACACTTGGAAATCTGAAAGAAAAAAAAAATCTCTCTCCTTTGCCAAGAAACACTTAAGAGAACTAATTCTCTGTTCTTTGCCCTTGCTGTTGACCTCATTCAGGGAGATGAAAGGAGAGAAAACAATTAGTTTCCTAAGAAATTCTATTATGTGGGAGGGATGTGGACACTTGATCAATATTCTAGGGTTACAGGCCCAGCTGGCAGAGGGAGATCTGTCTTTCAGATTGACTGATGTCCATTAGTCCCAACAGTCTTTTCAAAGGAAGTATAGGGGAAGGTACTTTTTCCCTTCTCTCTTTTAAGTTAGTGTTCCAACCCTTTGCTGCATAAAACCATAAATAAAACATTTCATCTGAGAGAGCAACTTAAAGAGATTCACAGAGATTTTAAAAGACCAAATCTGTCCAAGTGTCCATTTGCTTTTCTGGGCTAGCAACAGTAACCTGGCACCCTCTACCCTTGGAAGGTTAAAGCCTCTCTGGACATTATTTCTTCCAATTCATTCATCCTCTAGGTATCTCTCAGAAGATAAGTGGAGGGCAGGGGTTTGGGGGGGGGAAGTGGATCAATTAATTTTACTCCCTCTTTTCCTAGAAGTAAACAGGCTCAGATGAGCCCAGTCAGACCCAGACAAGATATTGGGGTCACCATCCCTTGATAACCCTATTCCTTAGAGCTCTTACCCCTGAGGCAGGTGGGACCAAGCCCTAAGATCAAGTCTTTTGTTTCCCTAGTGCCAACCCCAACCACTGATGACTGTAGGCCCCGGTTCTCCTGACTCACCTGCCAATGCCAGTATTTCTCTTAGCACTCGCTGTGTCCTCAACTTGAAGTTCTTTGTGGCTGGAGGAAATAGCTGCAGGTAAGATGACCACCACATTTATGAAGTGCTAAGCATCAGGATAAGCTCTGGGGAGTCCTGATTAATAAGGGAAGTGGTCATCCAGAGGGACACTATGGGTGGGAAGTGGAGGCCTTTGAGAGTAGATTAATGGACCTGATCCAGGATCAATGGTGGGTAGGGTGGGGTGTTGAGGAGCATAAGGAGGGAGGGCAGCCAGGTTGTTGGCGAAATTATCACCATGGTGGAAGGGTAGGGAGCAAAGACAAGTATGACTGGTATCTGCCTGAAAGAATGGGCTGATTCAGGACAGGAAGTAGGGAGCACCTTCTGGGGGATGGGGGTTGTTGGAAAGAAAGAGACAAATGCTGTACTCATATAATAGGACAAGGACACCCTTTTTCAATTCTAAACTTCTACTTTGCTTAAATTTTAAAAAGTGTAATATATTTTATTTCAATATTATCTTTAGTTTTGGAATACACACACACACACACACACATCTTCTATAACAAAGCATATAAAAAGAAAGAGAAAATATTGACTTTTAATATCTCCCAAAAGCTGGACCCACCATACCGTGTCCATTCAGTAATCCAAAAACCCAATGTGTTCTCAACAGGATACTGTGTTTTTGTGATTGTTGCTATTTTTTTGGCAGAGCTGATTTCATTGCCTTCTCCTTACACTGATTTCTAATTCTGCTCCATTAAGATATTTCATTCTTCCTAATCTGGAATAATTTTCCTTCTAATTATTCATTCATTCAGCAACTATTTCTTCTTTTATAATTTTTTTTCCAATGAACAAACATTTCTTCTCTTTCCCACCAGAAGCTAGGTAGATTCCAGGCCTCATATCAGGAAAACTCATCTTCCTGAATTCAAATCTGACCTCAAACATTTACTAACTGTATGACCCTGGGCAAGTCACTTAATCCTATTTGCCTTAGTTTCCTTATCTGTAAAATGAGCTGGAGAAGAAAATGACAGATCTGTCCATCATCTCTGCCAAGGAAACCTCAAATAGTATTACAAAGAGCTAAACACAAGTGCAACAACATTTTCTTTCTCTCCTTATTCCAGTCCCCTATCTAAGAAATGTGCCTAATCAGGCAAAACAAATGAAAATATTGGGTATGTATAATATACGTCACATTCTGCATATTTAGTCCATCCTCTCAGTATTAGGATGTAACAGTCTTCATGATCAATCCTTTAGAATCATACTTGACCATTTCATTGATCAGAGTTTTTAAATTTTTCTAAATTGACCATTTAAAATATGCTCTTGTTGTATAAATTGTTCTCTTGGCTCTTCTCATTCCACTCTATATCAGTTTAATTCAATGAGTACCCTTCTAGTTTTCAGTACTTTTCCACTACAAAATGAACTGCTCTAAATATTTTGTTTTTACTTTTTGACTTCTTTGATGGGTTGGGGGGGGGGGAGATACAGGCTTAGTGATGGTATTGTAAGGTCAAAAGTTATGTACAATTATGTTATGCCCATAAAAGTTATGCCCAATTCTCTAGGCCTGGTTCCAAATGTTTTTCCAGAATGGCCAGGCCAATTCATAGCTCTGCCACTAGCTGAACATTAATTAGTCTCTTTTCCTGAAGTCCCTATAACATTTGAACTAAAAACTATGTGATGGGGTATAAAGAAACTTAGACCTAGAGTTAGGAAGCCTTAGTTCAAATCTGGCCTCATATACTTAATTGTATGATCCAGGATGAGTCACTTAAGTTTCAGTTTCCTCACCTGTAAAATGGAGATAGTAGTGCACTTATATTCCAGACTTGTAAGAATGAAAGTGCTTTGTAAAGTGTTTATAAATATTAGCTATTATTTTTTTTGTCAACTTTGATAATCTTAGGGGGATGAGGTAGAATCTCAGAGATAATTTGCATTTCTTTAGTTATTAGTGATTTGGAACATTTTTTTAATATGGTTTTTCATAGGCCTAGATTTCTTCCTCTGAAAGCTGCCACAAAAATAGGAGAGATGCCTTAAGTTTGAAGATGGAGAAATGTTTTCCCAATTAGAAGAGAGAGGAAGGGGGAAAAAGACCGAGGTGGGGTGGAAGAGAGAGAGAGAGAGAGAGAGAGAGAGAGAGAGAGAGAGAGAGAGAGAGAGAGAGAGAGAGAGAATTTTCAACATAACAGTTTGCAAACTATAAATTCATGAACTCAACTGAGTAATTCTAGAATGGATTAATAAAGATATGGTTGACAAACATCTATCTACAAAAGGTGATTACAAAGAGCCAGCCTGGTTTCATCAAAATCAAGTCATTCCAAATGAACCTTAGTTCTTTATTTGAAAGATAATACCTAGCCCTTATATTGTTTTGAGCCAGACACTGTGCTAGGCACTTTATAAATATCTCATTCACTTTTCACAATATCACTAGGAATTAGGTTATATTTTTTTCCCTCATTTTACAGCTGAGGAAATGTAAATAGAAGTTAAGTGACTTTCCCAGAGTCACACAGCTAGTATCTGAGGCTGGAATTGAATTCAGGTCTTTCTGACCCAGCACTGTATCCATTGTATAGCCTGGTGGAGAATGATGTAGATGTCATTTAATTGGGTATGAGCAAAGCTTTTGACAAAATATCTCATACTATTCTTTGGAGAAGATAAATATGGTCTAGATAATAATATAATTAGCTAGAATTTGAACTGATTGGATGAATGGACTCAAACAGAAGTCACTAATGGTTTAATGACTTGAATATTACAGGTGGTTACCAGTGGAGGGTTCCAGGAACATGTGCTTAGCCCTGTGATGTTTAATAGTTTTGTCAGACTTAGATAAAGAGCTCAGTGACATGCTTATTAAATTTACATGACACAGATGTTGAAGGGATAGCCAACCCACAAGATTGCAGTCATTATCCAAAAAAAGGTTTTAACCAGCTAGAATAGGAGGGTTCTTGACCTTTTATGTATCATGGAACCCTCTGATGAAGTTGATGGACCTCTTGTCAGAATAATAGTCTCAATTATATAAAATAGAATATATAAAGTTACAAAGGAAACAACTAAAATTGAAATATAGTCATCAAAATTTTTTTTTAAATCACAAGTTCATGGACCCCAGGTTCAGAAATGTTAGACTTGAATCTAAAAAGATTGGTTGGACCTAATAAGATGGCATTAAGTAGGGGTAAATGTAAACTCTTACACTTGAGGTTTTTATTTTTTATTTTTTATTTTTTTAGGTTTTTTTTTTTTGCAAGGCAAATGGGGTTAAGTGGCTTACCCAAGGCCACATAGCTAGGTAATTATTAAGTGTCTGAAACCGGATTTGAACACAGGTACTCCTGACTCCAGGGCTGGTGCTTTATCCACTGCGCCACCTAGCCACCCCGAGGTTTTTGTTTTTTTTTAAGTCAATATTATGAGTACAGGGCAGTGGAGCCATGGTTAGGCAGAATTTTGTCTGAAAGGGTTTTGGGAATTTTGTTGGACTGAAAGCTCAATATGAATCAGCAATATGACTTATGTTGAGAGGCCTACCTTCAAGCAATCAGTGGGTGACAGATAGTTTGTCTGTCTATCCATTTGCAATTTCTCAGAGATTTTTACTGTTTTTTTTACTCATGTCTTGGACATCTAATCTTGGACATCCCACAGAGTTCTCTCTGGGTCCCTCTTCTCCTCTCCTTCACCACTATTTCCATGTTGATCTCATCAATGGCCATGCATTCAACTATCATTACTATTTGTATATTTCTTTATATTTATTTCTATGTTATATATTTATATAGCCTATGCAGGTAACTCTTAGATCTATTTGTCTGGCCCTAACTCTCTGTCACTTCCAGTCTCTCATCTTCAGCTGCCTATTGGACATCTCAAGCTAAAGATGCTATAGACACCTTAAACTCATTATATATCCCCCCTGCCAAAAAACCCCAAACCCACATTATTATCTTTCCACCAAAGGCATCTCCTATTTCAAACTTTCCTATTACTGTTGCAGATACCACATTCCTGCCACTTATCCAGGTATCTTCCTTGATTCCTTACTTTCTCTCACTCCTCTTATATCCAACCCTCATTCTGTCATCTCTAAATATCTTCTCTCCTTTTCTCTGACATTCCCACTGTCATGATGCAAGCCCTCATCACCTCATCCCTAGACTATTACAGTGCTCTTATGGTTGCTTACCTTGCCTTAAGTCTCTTCCTACACCAATCTTCCATTTAACTCTCAAGTTGATTTTTCTTAAATATAGGTCTGACCATATCATTTCCTTATTCAATTAATTACCCATTGTCTTTGGGATCAATCATAAAATCCTTTGTTTCACCTTATAGCCCTTCTTAATCTGGTCTTTCCTATTTTCATTCTTCTTAAACTTTCTTATTCTCTACATATTCTGGCAAAACTGGCCTTGCTATTCTTGAGCAAGACATTATATTTTCACTGTGGCTTAGAATTTTCACCTTCTTCATCTCTTTTAAATTTCAGGCAAAGGCTCACTTTCCAGCCTTTCTTAGTCTTAGTGCTTTCTCTGTGTTGATTAACTCCCATTTGTCTTGTCTTGTTGGTACATAATTGTCTGTATGTTGTCTCCCTTGTTAGCCCATGAACTCTAGAGGGGGCAGCTAGTTGGTATGGTGGGTAGAGCACTGACCTAGGAGTCAGGAGAACAGGAGTTTGAATCTGGCCTCAGTCTTGACACTAACTGGCTGTGTGACTTTAGACAAGTCACTTCAAACTGATTGCCTCCTCATCCTGATCCTTATGTGTCCTCTGGTCTCAGATGACTCTGACGGAGAAAGTGAGGCTGGGTGAAGGCAGCATTTCCCGGGAACTCCTTCCCCCCAAAACTCCAAAAGCATCAAATTATGACTCTAGCCAAAATTTAGAGGAGCAGAAACCACAGAGAGACTGAGTGATACATTTTCCCAGTCCAAGATAACTTAGAAGTTCTTCAGGAAAGGTGTGTTAAACCAGGAACAGGAGTCAGAAAAAGCCTTGGTCGCAGCACAGTCCTGGAACAGCTTGAAGGGGTGGGGAGAGAATTCTACTATGCCAGAATGAGTGTGGAGTGAGGGAGCACTGGCTGCAGATGTAGTGAAAATCTGGAGAAAGCAGCCTGCACACCTACAGCAAAGGCCACAGACAGTAAAGGGGTCAGGGAAGACTGCAGAAATTTCTCTGCTGCCCCTCAGGGTAGAACTCTGCGTTTTCCTACACTCAGATCCAGGTTGCAGTTTGGGCTTCCATACTAAGATAGCCAAGCAGGACTCCTCCTTACAGCTCCAGGGCAGAGGGAAGTGAGGTGGTCATCTACATATCAAAGCACAAGCAAAAGAGCATAAAACCTTGGAGGAATAAAGTTCCCAATGGGGTGTGTCCCCCCCCAAAACCCCCCAAATCCTTGGAAGTGCTGTAAATTAGTCTTGGGCTGAGGAAATGAATAATCAAAAGAAAAAAGAAGAATCTGACCACAGAGAATTACTTTTAGTCCCATGGAAGATCAAAACACATACTCAAATGATGACAAAATCAAAGCTTCCACAGCCAAAACCTCCAAGAGAAATAGAAAATGGGCTCAGACTATGGATGAGCTCAAAAAAGACTTTGAAAAGTAATTAAGGGAGGTGGAGGAAAAATTGAGAGGAGAAATAAGAGCGATGTAGAAAAATCATGAAAACCAAATCAACAGCTTGGTGAAAGCAATATAAAAAATGGTGAAGAAAATAATATGTTAAAAACCAGTTTAGGCCTAATGGAAAAAGCAAATGAGTAGAAGAATGCCTTAAAAAGCAGAATTGGCCAGCTGGAAAAGGAGATAAAAAAGCTCTCTGAAGAAAATAACTCCTTCAAATGCAGAATGGAACTAAAGGAAGCTGATGACTTAGCAAGAAATCAGTAAGAAATAAAAACTCTTCCAAAAAAAGACAAAAATTAGAAGAAAATATGAACTATCTCTTTGGAAAAGCAACTGACCTCGAAAACAGATCCAGAAGAAATAATTTAAAAATTATTGGGCTATCTGAAAGCCATGATCAGAAAAAGATCCTAGACTTTATTTTTCAAGAAATAATACATCAAAATTGCCCTGAGATCTTAGAAGCAGAGGGGAAAATAGAAATTGAGGGAATTCACTGGTCACCCTCTGAAAAAGATCCCAAAAGAAAAACTTCCAGGAATATTATAGCCAAATTCCTAAATTCCCAAATCAAAGAGAAAATTCTAAAATCTGCCAGAAACAAAAAATTTAGCTACTGAGGTTCCATAATCAGGATTACACAGGATCTGGCAGCATCTGCATTAAGGGCTCATGGGAATTGGAATATGATATTCTAGAAGGCAAAAGATCTTGGTTTACAACCGAGACTCAACTACCCAGCAAAACTGAACATCCTCTTTTAGGGGAAAAGATGGACTTTCAATGAAACCAGGGACTTTAAAACTTTCCTATTAAAACAACCAGAGCTGAACAGAAAGTTTGATCTCCAAGTACAGGACGCTGGTGAACCATAGAGGGAGTGGAAGAGAAGGACTTACTATGAGGAACTTAATGTTGAATTGTTTGTATTCCTGCATGGGAAGAAGATATTGATAACTCATATGACCTTTCTCATTTATAAGAGCTGTTAGAAGAAGCATATATAGAAAGGACATAGGAAGGAGTGGAATATAATGGTATAATATAGTAAAAAGATGGAGTCAATGGGTGATAAAGGAAAGTACTGGGAGGAAGGGAAAGGGGATGAAAAAGAAGCTAAGAAATTTCACATAAGAGTCAAGAAAAAGCTTTTTTTCAGGGGCGGCTAGGTGGCGCAGTGGATAGAGCACTGGCCTTGGAGTCAGGAGTACCTGAATTCAAATCCGGCCTCAGACATTTAATAATTACCTAGCTGTGTGGCCTTGGGCAAGCCACTTAACCCCATTGCCTTGAAAAAACATCTTAAAAAAAAAGCTTTTTTCAATGAAGTGGAAAGGGGGAAGGCAAGGGGGAATGAGTGAACCTTTATTCTCATCAGAAATGTCTCAGAGAGGAAATAAAACAGACACATACACACACTTAATAGGGCGAGGAAATCTATCTTACCCTAGAGAAAAATGAGAAGAAAGGGATGGGATAAGGGGGAATGGGGGGAGGGAAGGGGGGAATAGGTGATAGAAGAGAGGGAAGATCGAGGGAGAGGGTACTCAGATACAACACACTTTTGGACAGGGTCAGGATGAATGGAAAGAAAGAATAGAATAAACAAGAGTCGGGAGGAACAGAGTGGAGGTATAGCTAGTAATAGCAACTGAGGGAAAAATATTGAAGCAACTTCTCTGATGGACTTATGATAAAGAAAACAACTCACCCCAGAGACAGAGCCATTGGAATCTAAACACAGCCTGAAGTACATTTTTTTTTCTCTCACTATTCTTGAGGTTTCTCATCTTCTTGGTGGGGAGGGGGGTTTATGTTTACTCTTATAACACATTCAATTTCAATCAATGTATAGCATGGAAATAATGTAAAAACTATCAGACAGCCTTCTGTGAGGGAGGGGGAGGGAAGGGAGGGTGGGGGAAAATTGTAAAATTCAAAACCTTACAAAAATGATAGATAGATACTACTATTGTATATAATTGGAAAACAAATAAAATGTTAATAAAAAAGAAAGTGAGGCTTGTGTCTTAGCATAGCACCCCCCTCACTCAAATCCATGTAACCTCCCTGTTGTTGTGGTCTTCTTCAAAAGTGAAGGACAAAAAAAACCTCAACAAACTGAACTCTAGGAGACAGGATTGTAACCCCATGGCTTAGCATAGGAAGTACTTTGTGAATTTTTTTGACTTGACCCTCTGCAGTTAGTTCCCAAATTTATACATCCAACCCTAATCTTTCAACTCCACTACAGTCACATATCTAAGCCACTTCCTGAACATTTTGAATTAAATGTCCCATCAGAATCTCAATAATTCTTTTCTTATCCAAACTTCCCTCTTCTCCATCATTCTCACCCCAATTCACAACCAACCATTGCCAAGTGTCCCTCACTCTTCATTCTCACTGCCCCCACATAGCTAATCTGTTGCCAAACTTTGTCGTTTCTACTTTTAGCATCTCTTCCCTGTATGACCACAGAAATCTTCTGGTTCTCTGCAGGTTTCCTTCCTTGAGTCTTTCCCCTATTCCAGGCCATTCTCTACCAAGTTCAGTTCAAACTGTGTCACTCATTTGCTCAGTGAACTCAAGGTAGGCAGGACCAAATACAACCTGGCCCATCAAGTCTTTATACCCGGGTTCCTTTCTGCTTTTCCTATGTTTTAACATTTAACTCCCTCCTATGGGAGTCTAGCTTCCTTTGCCTACTCATGGTTCCTTGAACATCACATTCCATCTCTCACTGGGTCTTTCCTTGGAATACTCTGTCCTCTCAATTCTCTTCCTATCATTTGGAGCTAAGGCAAAGAGTTGGGGATGAGAAAGATGTTTAGGGGGTGAGGAGAGGGACAAACAGGCAGAGGGGCTAGTATTGGAAAGGAGTAGGAAATAATGCTGGATGCCTTGGCTAGGGTAGGCTTGGTCATGGAGAAAAAAGTGAAGAATAGGTTGGGGTGTTTAGGGTGATTCCAGTCACAGATATGGATATTGCCAGTTCATTGGCTACTTGAGCATGGAGTTTGTCTTATTTAGAGTTGTATCTTTACATAGTCTGTAGGAAAGGGAATAAGCATTTTTTAAAATGTATTCATTTATTTTCTCATTACTACATAGTTTTATTTTAAAAGTATACTATTTTGCTCCTCCCTCAAAGATAGAGAAACCTCAAGAAAAAAAAAGTGTGCTTCAGTCTGTTTTCAGATACCATCAACTGTCTCTAGGATGGATCACATTCTTTATCATAAGTCCATCAGAGAAGTTGCTTCAATATTTTTTCCCACAGTTGCTATTACTAACTATATTTCCTCCACCTTATTCCTCCCCACTCTCATTTATTCTATTTTCTCTCTCCTTTCACCCTGTCCCTCCTTAAAAATGTGTTGTATCTGAATACCCTCTCCCAAGATCTTCCCTCTCTTCTATCACCTATGTGTGCTTCCCTCTCCAATCCCCCTTATCCCATCCCTTTCCTCTCCTTTCTTCCTCTAGGGTAAGATAGATTTCTATAAACTATTGTGTCTGTCTATTTTTTCCTCTCTAAGCTGCTTTCTGTGAGAATGAAAGCTCACTCACTCCCTCTCTCCTTCCCCCCTTAAACTATTACTAAAGCTTTTTCTTGCCTGCTTTATGTGAAATATCTTATTCCATCCTTACTCTCCTTTTCCTTCCTCCCATATCATTCCTTTCTCACCCATTGATTCCAACTTTATAATATATTATACCTTCATATTCAGCTCCTTCCTGTGCCTTGTCTATATTTGCTCCTAATTGCTCTAATAAATGAGAAGGCTCTTTTGAATTATTAGTATCATCTTCCCATGCAGGAATACAAACAGTTCAACAACATTAAATTCCTCTTAGTAAGTCCTTCTCTTCCACTCCCTCTGTGGTTCACCAGAGTCCTGTACTTGGAGATCAAACTTTCTGTTCAGCTCTGATTGTTTCAACAGGAAAGTTTGAAAGTCCTCTGTTTCATTGAAAATCCATCTTCTCCCCTGAAAGAGGATGTTCATTTTTGCTGGGTAGTTGTCTTCTAGGATCTCAGGGCAATTTTGCTGTATTATTTCTTGAAAAATGAAGTCTAGGCTCTTTTCCTAATCGTGACTTTCAGATAGCCCAATAATTTTTAAATTATTTCTTCTGGATCTGTTTTTGAGGTCAGTTGTTTTTCCCAATAAGATATTTCTCATTTTCTTCTAGTTTTTCATTCTTTTGGTTTTGTTTTATTGTTTCTTTTCTTTTTTCTTTTTTTTAGGTTTTTGCAAGGGAGTGGGGTTAAGTGGCTTGCCGAAGGCCACACAACTAGGTAATTATTAAGTGTCTGGGGTTGGATTTGAACTCAGGTCCTCCTGACTCCAGGGCCAGTGCTCTATCTACTGCACCACCTAGCTGCCCCTGTTTTATTTTTTCTTGATTTCTTACAAAGTCATCAGCTTCTCTTAGCTCCATTCTGTATTTGAAAGAAATAATTTTCTTTTTATCTCTTTTTCCATATAGCCAATTCTGCTTTTAAGGTATTCTCCTCAGTGATGTTTTGAACTGCTTTGGGAATAGGCATTTATATAGAAACTACTGTATATCAGGCTATTGGGCCAGGCACTTTATAAATATTATCTCATTTGATTCCCATAACAACACTCAGAGGTAGGTGGTGTTATTATCTACATTTTTCATTTGAGGAAACTGAAGCAAACAGAGGTTAAGTGATTTGCTCAGGCCATGGTTGAATTCAAGTCTTCCTGGCTCTAGGTCCAGTGAAATATGCTCCATGGCACCACCTAGCTAACATAATTCCTTGAACATAGGTGCTCATCAAACTTTATCAAATTGAATTCAATCTAAAGGTCTTTAAATTCAGGAATCACCTCATTGGAATCCTTTAGACAATTTTCTTTATCTGGCAATGGCCTGCAGATTGGATTGGAAGGAGGAGAGACAGTAAGGCATAATACTGAAATGGAGCATTGAACAAGACAAAGTGAATTTTATCTAGGAAACTGAATTTAAAATATTTTTATTAAGTGAAATGAAGAATGTGATAGAAAAAATCAAACCAAAACAAAGTTGAATTCATTGGCTTCCTAAGACTAACCTTGGCAGGGACCCACCACCACTCTTCCTGCAATAACCTCTATGATCTGCATCTTTCATTTTATCCATAGAAATCAGAAAAAAAGATTGCTTTGCCATTCTTAGGAGAGTCGGTACATTTAAGGTATATTTAAGAGAGCTATTTCTCTGCATTGAGATTAGTGAGAAGCCAGGGATAAGGGGAGGGAGCAGAACCAGTGAAAGGATAAACCTCATTCCCATGTGAATCATTCTGAACAAAGCCCCCCCCCCCCCCCACCCTCTAGCCCTCAACTCTCAGAAATAAGTGACTTCAGCCTCTGAAGGACCCTCAGGATCAGTGGCCATTGCTATTCCAGACTCTTTGTCTTACTTACTTAAGCTGAACCAAGAATGGGGCATGGAGAAAGGCTCTGTTCATTTGGCATAGTCCCACACTGCAGTCCTGGGGAAAAGCCAAGGACTAGAAACTTGGAATTTAAATCCTGAGTGTAATGGCTGGAGCGGGAAAGGGCCCTGAATGAATGGACAGCTCCCATCAGGTGATTGAATGGACAGTTCCCAGGACTAGATAGATTCTGGGAAACCATCAAAGAACCCTTCACTGAATACAAATTTTTACCCAAAGTTAATAGAAAATGACCAGCTGTGGTAACAAAGGCAGAGATAGTACTGGTTCTGGCTCTGCCCAGACCCTATTGGGATTTGGCTCCCTCCCTTATGAGATTCCTGGGCCACTGGAAATGGAGGAATTTGGAATTAGAAGACCTGGATTCAAATTCTGACTCTAATACTACTCAACTAAATGGGTGGTGACTGGTAAATCATTTTATCTCTAGATTTTTACTTCCTCAGCTTTTAATAGATTGAATTGAAGCAGAAGAGTGGATTGAGGTCTGAACAGTTTGGATGCTATTAGCTCTGCAACCCTGGGCAATTCACAGTCTCAGTTTCTTCATCTCTAAAATGAGAATAAAAATGCCACCTACTTTACAGGGCTCTTTTGGGATTCAGTTGAGATATGATAATGTCAAGCAAGTCAACAGGCATTTGTAAGTGTTTACTTTGTGTATCAAGAGTGCACATACAAGCAAAAAAGAAACAAGACAATTCCTGCCCTCTAGGAGCTTATGTTGAATTGGGAGAAGACAACCTCTACCAGGAAACTGAAGAGGAGTTTGGGGAATGGTGAAGAAACAAGTTTGGAGAGTTGGGAGCATAGAATTTTGGGATGGAGTGAACACAGCTGTTAGTCACTTGTCTTAAAAGTGGATGTTGTGGAAGGACAGATCAATCAGATTGTGGGGCAGCATGATTCCAGAGGGAGAAGATTTAAGAAATAGTTGAGAAAGAAGTTCTGTGTTGGGAGTGTAATCCAGAGAGGAATAAACCTTAAAAGTGTTTGGATAAGTGTTAACTATTCTTATTATTACTATAATAACAGACATATGTAATGACTTAAATTTTGCCAGAAGCTTTCCCTTGATTTCATTTGAACCCCAGAGGAGCCCTCTGAGATGGAGTCCACAGATATTCTCTTCCTCATTTTGTAACTGAAGAACCTGAGGCTCCAAGAAGTTATATGTCTATATGATCATTTAAGTGAAATTTGAACCTTGGTTATCTGAACTCTAACAACTCCACACTGCCTCTGAAAGGAATATTCAAAGCTCTATCACCAAGTGAAGAAGCAGAGCTTGTGGTAAAGAGAAGAGAACCCTGGGCCTATAATCAAGGAGACCCTGAGTTCAAATCCAGCCTCAGGCACTATTTAGCCGTGTGTCCTTGAGCAAGTCACCTATCCTTTGTCTGCCTCTATCTATTAAATGGGGGTAATAATAGTACTTAATCTCCCAGGGGTTGTGAGGATTAAATGCCTTCTTAATAAAGTGCCTCTTTGATCCATAATATAAATGCTAGGCATTATTATTATTATTAATCTGAAGCCAGAAGACCTTTCTCTTAAAATTGACTTCTTTGTTTTATAGTCTGTAATCCTGGATAAATATTTATCATTGAGATTTTCTGGACCTCTATTGATGAGACTGTAAAAAAAATGAGAGTAATCCCTACTCTTCTCTAAATGACAGGATGGTTACACAGATAAAATGAGATTAACGGAAGAACAGGAACACCCCTGTCTTACATTTATTTATTCCAGTGGTCATATGTATCATCTCTCCCAACAGCTAGCCCCTTGGTGGTAGGCAGGAGATGTCTTAAAACTAGCATGAGTTAACAGGTTCTGTTGATTTTGCCAAGGTCACCCAGCTAGGATGGATGACCAGAACCCAGGTCTTTTTACCCTTGGTCCAGGTGCCATGTGTGAGGGCTTGTGGCTACTAGCAAAGGGTCCTCTTTATCTCCTTCAAATCTACTCCATCATTGCCAGAGGCTGGTTTATCACAAATCTTTGAAAGGGCAAGCTCATCCCTGTCATTGCTGATCTTCAGTTTCTTAACCTAGAGTAGTCCTTAGGGGAGGCTTAAGGGGACGCTCCTGGAGGGCATGACAGAAGCATCCTCAATCAGCTTGAACTGAGCCCGGGTCTTTGCCAAGGGTCTGGGCTTGCAGCATCCTGAGGAATCACTCAGGATGGGTCCCTTTGAGAGCTTCCTGTCACTGGCCGGCAGGTGGCAGTGCTGAACTGACTAATGGGTGAATGGTTGCGCTGCCTCTATCCTGACCCAAAAGATGAGTGGTTTTTACTAGGAGGTTAGGCCTTTTTGGTAGCATTCTTGGTAGCACATTTGGCATAACTTTATTTGAGCTGCTTTTATGGTTTCCAAAACTAGCAGAGGACTGTTACCAACTTTTATCTTTTCTCATAGGTGTGCCTGGGCACATCCTATGTCTTTATTGACTTTTTGAGTCTTATTTAAAAAATTTTTAAAGTAAAATTTCATTACTAATTTAAAAATTTGACTTTAGTTTGATTTTAATGTCTTGGTTAGTTTGATTAATAGAAGTAATTCCCTTTATGACAGAGTACTCAGTAAAAGTTTGTCTTTAAAAAAATCCTTGAATCCAATGACCAATATTTGCCTATTTTAATTTCCTTGTCAGTTGTCTCTAATATGCAGAATGATTGGCATAGAACTGGAGAGGACCTTTTTTTTTTGTTCTTATGTCATTCCAGTCTTATCAGACTCTTCATGGTCCCACAGGGAATTTTCTTGGCAGAGATCCTGGAGTGGTTTGCCATTTCTTTTTCCAGATCATTTTACTGAGGAGAAAACTGGGACAAAAAGAGAAATCTAGATGAGAGGTTCCAGTATCCCTTCTTCAGCAGTGAGATGGTGCGATGGACAGAGTGCTAAGCCTGGAGTCAGGGAAACTAATGTTTTTGAGTTCAAATCTGACCTCAGCCATTTACTACTGTGTAAGCCTGTGCAAGTCAAGACTCTTCACCCTGTAAGCTTCAGTTTCCTCATCTGTAAAATGAGCCAGAGAAGGAAATGGCAAAACCACTTTGGTGTCTGCAAAGAAAACCCTAAATGAGGTTACAGAGAGTCAGATATGACTGATAAAATACCACTGGCATGAGAATTCCATATTGATTCTAAACTACCTCGCCTTTCCTGTAAGTAGGACACCTGATGGAGAACTGGCTCCTCTGGCCCTATGCTGAACTCTACATTCACAACTACAACTGTTCATATCTTTAGGAAGTTTTCAGTTAAGTGTAGATGTTCACACTCAGGCCCATTTTGAAGACACTTGGGTTCTTACTCTTGCATTCATAGTTGTGCTTAAATATATGTATACACATACACACACGTGCACACATTCACATACCCACTCTCGCTCTTTCTCTCTCTCTCTCTCTCTTGCTCTTGCTCTCTCTCTTACTCTCTCTCTCTCTCGCTCTTGCTCTCTCTCTCGCTCTCTCTTATTCCTTTCTGATCCTGAACAACCCTTGGGTTCATGCTTCACATGGCTTAAGCTTAAGCCCTAGATCTCTAGGTTTCTTCCCTGAATGTTCCATTTGGCTAGGCTTTAACATTCAATGCAATTCTGGAGGCAATCCTTTGGTCCACACATTCATTTAAGACAGAGGGGACCTTTGGTCAGAAAGAAAAGGAATTGTCTTTGAAAATGAGAGCAGGTGGTGGTAGAGGCCTGGAACTTGTCACTGGGGTCATTACCAGAGAGAGAGAGTTCAATGACCCTATTGTGTTCTCTTGGGTTGAAGGTTAGCTTGCAGCCTGTGGACACTAAGCATCAAGACCCTTGCCAGCTGCCTCTGCCCAAATGAAAAGACCTATCTTGAGAGGGTCATTCAGGGTTACTTGTCTTCAAGAGATCAGAAGAGATTCAAGAGATTCAAGAACAGCCCCACTCTGGAACGGAGAGAAGTATCATTGGATTATAGATTTAGATGTGGGAATGACTTTATAAGTTATCAAATCCCACTCTTACTGTTGAAAACACTGAGGCAGACAGAGGATAAGTGATTTGCCCAAGTCCACACAGCTATTGAGTGTCTAAAGCAGAATTTGAACTCAATTTTTCCCTGACTCCAGGTCCAATACTCTATTTATTACACCATGTTGCCTTTCCAGAATTCATAATAACTACATACTTTGCTACTTACATGAATTTGTGATTTCAATGGACTAGTGTTCCAATCTCTGGTATTGATCAAAATCCCATTTGGACCTTCTCAATCTATGTATTTTCTATCCTGTTTTTTTCTATAAATTGTCCCCAAAGGATCCTGGAAACATTTCTCTGCTTCTTCTAAAACCTTGAGGGTGTCAGACTGTGTCTAATTTCATTGTACAACCAGCCTACCTCTTCCTGTCATATATCTACTGTGGAAATCAATTTGGTATTATGTTGTAGACTACTTCTTTCCATTGCCCTTGGAATAACTCTGAGGTCTTGGTGTTCCAGGAGTCACAGTCATTTAGCATCACTGGTCTATGGGCATGCTTCATTTTATTGTGCTTTGCTTTATTGCTTTATGCAGGGATTGTGTTTTTTACAGTGAAGGTTGATGGCAGCTCTGCATTGATCAAGTCTATTTTTTTCAACAGCATGTGCTTACATTTTGCTTTTGTGTCATTTTTGTTAATTCTCACAAATTTCAAATGTTTTCATTATTATGTATCTGTTATGGTGATTTGTGATCAGTGATCTTTGATATTACTATTGTGACTATTTTGGGGCACCATGAACTGTCCTCACATAAGATGACAAACAATCAATAAAAGTTCTTTGTATTCTTATTACTCTACCTGCTGACCATCTGTCTCTCTCCCTGTCCTCAGACCCCCCCTTTTCTAAGAAACAATGACATTGAAATTAGACCAATTAATAACTCTACAAATGGCCCCTAAGTGTTTAAGTAAAAGGAGGAGTCAATGGATGTGGCAAACTCTTTTATTGTCTTATTTTAAGAAATTGCTGCAGCTACTCCAGACTTCAGCAACCACCATCCTGATCAACAGCCATTGATATTGAAGTAAGACCCTCCACCAGCACAAAGATTATTCTGACTTGCTAATGGCTTAGAATCACTTTATGAGATCTATACATCTTTCTATCTTTCTTTGACTCTTCTGTAGATGGTATAATGAATAGAATGCTGGAATTGGAGTCAGGAAGATCTGAATTCAAATGTGACAATTCAAAAAATTAAAATCAGACACCAATTTCCTATATGCCTGAGCAAGTCAAAACTTCTCCGAGCCTCCATTTTCTCATAATAAAAGCACCCATTGATGGGGTTGTTGTGAGGTTCAAATGATGTAATAAAAATATAAAACATTTTGTAAAATTTGATGTGTCATATAAATGCCAGGTATTATTATTATTATTATTCTCTTAAATACCCAAATGGATCCAAGATGTTATTAATTTGGATTTTCCCTCTGCTAATTAATGTAAATTATAACTATCCTTTCCTACCCATACTGTATGACTTTTGCCCTCCTACAAGTTTGTTACAGATGTCAACCTAACATTTTGGGAAACCTTCCTTCCTTTCTTCTGGCATTGTGAGTATACCAGTAAATATTCAGGTTATCTTCTGATGTTCCCTCATTCTTGCCATCTTTTTTTTCCCTTATACTTTTTCCTGTTGAGATCCTTTCCTCTAGATTGTCTTTGAGCTTCCATATTTGTTATATGTTGCAGCCTGTTTATAACCACATATTATGGACACATAAAACCATGTGTCCTTTCAATGACTTCTGAATGATCCTTATTTTATATTTTTTTTAGTGTTTCGTGTCTTGTTCCATTGGCGGAATATTGGTATAAAAAAAGATTGGTCTTATGCCTTTGTTTCTGGAAGAAGTTTGGGGTCATTAAAGAAGATTTACATTTTCCTCAGAGTAATCTTTTTCACTCTTTTCCTTCTGACTAATGTTGGGACTAACTTCTTGTTTATCTTAAATTATCTCTTTATGCTATATACATATAGGTATATGCATGCATACACATATATTCTGATGGACAAGCTCTATAGTCTGTGTAACCTACTATATGTTATATTCTGTGTAATAGATATTCTTCCTTCACTTGGTTTTTTTTTCTCTGCAGATGGCTAAGCCAAAATCATTAGAGTAGGTATACATTTCCTTCTAGAGGTACTGCTGTGTACTGGGGCTTGATGCCACCATGCAATATCAAGTCCAAGAAGTATCTGGAGGACCTTACCATCAATAGAGAATTCCTTTTTGACAGGAACTCTACATTAGGTCTGAAGAATGATGAATACTTCTGGAGAGAATGCATTTTCTAGTTTTATGCCTTGGTTGCTGATGTTAATGATCAGAAGATCCTTGAACAAAATTCTTTCTTTTGTTACATCTTTGGAAAAATCTTGACATATGAACAGAAGACACTTCATTGGAAGAAGGTCTTCAAGGTGGCACTTTGTTCTACTGAACCAAATCCTTCCTTTTATAGTGAACCAATAAATGCAATGAGTTCTTATATTCCCTTCATCTTTCGGTAAATTTTGGGATATTGAATATGTGTTCAATTGTGGAATATCCCTTTTGAAAACCTGTCTGTTTCATACTAATACCCTCATCCTATCCAACCAGTCAGTTTTAGACATCTTACCATCTGTCCTGTTGCTTTTTCTTCTTCCTCTCCCCTAAATAGCACATTTTATACTAAACAATCCACTCCAATATACTGATTAAAGTGAGTGCAAATATATTGATACCAACTATATCCCAACAGCACCAGACCATTCTTCACATCCCCTCCAACTTGGATTTCTTGCCATCTGCCCTGCTGAGGGGTGGCTTCCCCCCAACTTCCTTTTTCATTTCTTGCTCTGGGGATGGTAATCAAATCAATATTACCACTTATTCCAGATGGTTCATAATAATTGACTCCATTCACCATTTATATGACTCCCCAGACTCAAACTCACTCTCCTATATTGATTGTCTCACCATGAACTCCTTGAAGGTAGGTATTGCCTACATTTGTAATTCCAATGCTTAGCATCCTTGATATACCCTAAATGTGTAATAAATATTTGTTTTTAAAATTTTATCATTCATTCATTGATTCATTCATCAAGTTTGTCTGATATGTATGTCTACATGATTCTAATCAATTTTTTATACAAATGGAAAAGTAGGCATCTATGTCAGAAGTGTATGTTCTCTTCGATGTCTTTTTTTTCTCTCCCAAAAAAATAAAACCTGAAATATTTTCCATACTTTTGGTATCTTCCCTTTCTTCCTTTAGTTTTTTTGTGAGTGATCTATCTTGCCCTCATAATTTTGTCGAAACAATTATAAATCAGCTCAATAGGCTTTCTATCCAGCTGCATATCAGAAGCTCCTCCCTGTGCATTTTCATCTACTTTGATTTTCCAAATGATAATTAGATCATACTCCTTCACATTGCTATGGATTTCACTGAGGAGGCTTTGCAGTGGTTTAGTCCTACAATGTCATTTGTGAATAGGAGCTTACAGAGAACTCTTCATTATTAGGTAATTCTTTGATTCAGATTCCATGCAGCATGTTAGCACTAATCTTAGGGGATATCTCTTAACTCAGGACAATCCTATGTTATATGTTATTAATTAATATCCAGTATTTGATTCTTCTTTCCATTCCTCCCTTCCAGAGTTTGTGTGTGTTTGTGTGTGTGTGTGTGTGTGTGTGTGTGTGTGTGTGTGTGTACATGCACCTGACCCCTTACCCTATCTACTGGTGCATCTGGAAGCCTCTCCTATGTTACATGTGAGATGATATGCTCATTGTTTCAAGTTCCTCCTTAGTTTCAAGAATTTCTTGGTGAGAAGGGTTTGCCTTGTGCCCATTTAGCTTCCTCAGCCTCCGAGTAGTTGCTTAAAAGTGGTGATTTTATTTGGTTAGTGGTCACCGGATATGGAACTCATTCATAAGACAAAGGGTTCAGGCTAGATGACCTCCAAGTCCCTTCCATCTCTAAGCTCCATGACCCCAAGATCCTTTGTGGACTAATGCAGTTATCAGTGGCTCTTCACAAGTGGGCTTTAGGGGAGTGAATGTGAAC
Organism: Macrotis lagotis; assembly: GCF_037893015.1. Taxonomy (NCBI): domain Eukaryota; kingdom Metazoa; phylum Chordata; class Mammalia; order Peramelemorphia; family Peramelidae; genus Macrotis; species Macrotis lagotis. The sequence continues at coordinate 61,910,982 of NC_133661.1, forward strand.
AGCATTGTCTCCTTGTTTCATTCTGTAAATTTGAACTCTTCATTGTTGACATAATTATCTTCTTCTTACATGTTTTCACCAGAAATAGGGTTTCCTTTGTGATCTTTCAGCATACAGTGTGAATGGATAAGGATAGACTTTGGACCTATGAATTTATTGGTATGTGGAACTCCTAGATCCAGATGAGAAATTTTCTTTACTAATGTAGGTTAGCACCTTCTATGCTTCTTAAAGTTTTAGAAGGTTACCTAAGGAACTGAGAAGTTAGGTGACTTATGTTGTCAGTCATCCAACTTGTGTGCCAGAAATTAATTATAAGAAGTACAAAAAAATGAGCACAAACACATCCCAGCCCTCATGTATGTATATATAAAATATGTATATATAAAATATTACATAGTAAATGTATAGTAAAGATATATGGTAATATATGTGTAGAGATGGATGGATAGGTAGATGGACAGGCAGATGGTCAAATGAATGGATAGATCAATAGATAGATAGGAAGTAAATGGAAGGCTATCTTAGAGATAAAGCAATATCAGTGGGGATGAGGAATGGGCCAGAAGACTGAGAAGGCCCCTTGCAGAAGATACAATTTGAGTTGGGCCCTGAAGGAGGTTACATTTAACGAGTCTCTTTCTGAGCAAGCCTTGAATCCAGGGCTTCTTGACTTTGAGGCCCTCTTTCTATTCATCTTTCCAAGTAAAAGAACTTAGAAAATGCCTGAAGAATTAGCATATCATTGTATATGCATTATCTGTGACCCGAACCCACAACTTCCTCATTTTGAGATCCACTCTATTTACTACACCTCATTACTCATTATCAGCCTGTTTCTTTAGGTTGTTTTTTTTTTTATGTTTGAATCATCCTGCCAACTAAACGGTAAGCCTGTGGAAACCAGAGATCTTTTTCCTAAGTCATCATGCTAGATAAGTTCAATTCAACAAACACTAATTAAGAGCCCACTATGAGGACACCATACAAGGTGATGGGATTACAAAGTCAATCTTTATTGTCAATAAATGATAGCTTATTTTAGAACTCTCCAATGTACTTAAAACAGATATGAATTGGGAAAGTCATGGCTAAGTAGAAATTATCTATAAAAGATCTGTAAGCTTGTTCAGTTGTTTTCAGTCAGGTCTGATTCTTGGTGACCCTATTTGGAATTTTCTTGGTAGAATTACTGGAGTGGTTGCCATTTCTTTCTCCAGCCCATTTTACAGATGAGGAAACTGAGGCAAATATAAGTTATGTGACTTGTCCAGGATCACACAGCTAGTCAGTGTCTGAGGCCAAATTTGAACTCAATGGTGAGTCTTCCTGACTCGACGCCTAGCAATCACCTAGCTGTCCTTTATTAAAACTTGATATGAGGCAGAAGTGCTCCATGATTTTTTTTTAGGTTTTTGCAAGGCAAATGGGGTTAAGTGGCTTGCCCAAGGCCACACAGCTAGGTAATTATTAAGTGTCTGAGACTGGATATGTACCCAGGTATTCCTGACTCCAGGGCTGGTGCTTTATCCACTGCACCATCTAGCTGCCCCGACTGTGCCACCTAGCCGCCCCTGCTCCATTATTTTTAAGAAGAATAATGTGATCCATAATGTTCAGAGTGGGTTAAGTGAAGTTCTGCTCTACTCTGCCCTAGTCAGATCTTATATGGAGTCTTGTGTCCTATTCTGGGCAATCAATCTTAAGAAAGCCATTAATAAATTAGAAGAATCATGAGAAGATGATAAATGATCTCAGGATCATAAAAGGATTGGTTGAGTATCTGGGATATTTAGTCTGAAGAAGAAAAATTTGGGGAATAGAGCACAATCCCTCTGCTGTAAGTAGACAGTGACAGTGGAGAGGGTGGTGAAAGAGGGGAGGGTAGAGAAGGGGAAGGGAAGAAAGTATAGGATTAAGAGAGTAGAGAAAGAGAAGATGGGGGTAGATAAGAGGGAAGGTAAAGGAAGGGGAGGAGAGAAAGAAAACTCCCCTTCATACTTCAGTACTGACTTTATGATTTTCTCAAAGTCCTCATCTGTTTCCTCTTTCTGTTTGGGTGGTATGTAGTAAATTCCTATAATAATATTACTTTTGCTTCTGCCTCTGTTGACATCTACTCAGATAATCTCTTTCTCTCTCTGATTTCTGACTTCCTCATATGAGTATATCTTTTTTTTAATTTATTTTTTATTTTTTTGTGCAAGGCAATGGGATTAAATGGCTTGCCCAAGGCCACACAGCTAGGTAATTATTAAGTGTCTGAGACCGGATTTGAACCGAGGTACTCCTGACTCCAGGGCTGGTGCTCTATCCACTGCGCCACCTAGCTGCCCCTATGAGTATATCTTAATAAATAATATTACTTTCTTTCAAGTCTTAATCATTCCTATTCCTTTGGAATAAGCTATACCGCTCCAGAGTCAAATGCTAGTCATAACATTCATCCCAACAAGTTTTAGTGTGAAATATGAAAATTTGCCTTATTGTAGGATCTCTGACCTCTTCTATCTCGGACCTTCTGTGATAATGTGTCCAGTATAGCTATCTGTGATGGTGACTCACCTCTCTTTGCCTGGTAGAATTTAAGAGACAATTCCTCCCCCAGGAAGGGTTTTAGATTGTACTGTATTCATTAAATTGTAGACTTCTCAAGGACTCTTTTTGTATCTCTAGTACTTAGCACAAAGTTGATGTTTAACAAGTGTTGATTGATTGACTGCTATAAAGATAGTATACAAAAATGGTATCTTCCCTTGCATCCAGTGGACTTAGAAAAATGCACTGTTGTTATTATGCTTATGCTTCCTTTTTAACAGTTTTTAGCATTTAAAATTGCCTTGCTGGTATCATGAAATGAGGCTGGAGACAGAGGGCTGAGGGGGACAAGGAATCTATTATGTTGATCTTTCTCAGGCCTCATATGTTTCCAGAGGTTTTCTTTCCCTAGGGCTTGATGAAGAGCACCCTTCCTTTCTGTTTCTGATTTTCCCTGATTGCTGTAATCCTCCTGCCCTGTATACACAAAAGTCATTGAGGAGGTCAAGTTCCCTAGTGAGATTTGATTACACATTTGTGGTGTTGTCTTGTAAATGCAATTAGGAAGTGTTCACTTAGGACATCAGCTGCTTCCCTGGCAGCCAGGACTGAACTTTCAATTTACCCCCATGATTTTCTTTCCAACTTTGCTCGCTCCTTAGGAATTGTCTTTTGGTGTTCTGCAGTTATGGGAAAGACCTTTGAGGATTTCAGCACTTGACTCCTCTCCTCTCTTGGCTGATCTTTGGTCCTTTGCTAAGCTGATCTAACAGCTGTGCTTCCCTCTCTCACTCCAAGTATCTTTCTTGCCTCCCTTTAGGGTGAGGTCCTTGGCTGAAGCTCTTATATAGAGCAGGCCAGATTCTTTGGGGGAGATGAAAAGCCTTTGGCTACACTTTGGGGAGCTCACCAGAAAACTGCCTCAGCCATTTTCTTAATTGAAAATTTTAAGTGGAGGGGAAATTCAGGGAAAAATTCCAGGAATTCTATCCATTATGATAATCTATAGTCAACAGAATGAAAGAGATTTATTAATGATCCTGGCTTCTAAGCCTAGTTCTAGTAATACCAGAATGACTTAGAGTGGGATATATAGACACTCAGAATTCTGTGGGTCAGAGGGGGCTTTGAGGTCATCTGGTCTCTTCTTCTGTTTCTGGACAAGACAATTCCTGGCAGAAGATTCTGCTCTGTTTGAGAAGTTCCACAGTTTATCACAGTTTATCTCATAATAATGTTTAACTCTGTCTAAAAAGTTTTTTTCCCCTACTTCTCCAAACCTAAACTTAAACTAAGATCTTTTTGTCTCAATGTCAGCTCATTTCTTTACATTATCCCCCCCACCAGAAGAGATGAGAAATTAGCTAAGTCACCTATATCCGGAAGATACCAAATCTAGCCTCAGAGACCTATTAGCTGTATAACCTTGAGCAAGTCACTCATCCTTTCTTGAACTCAGTTTCTTCATTGGTAAAATAAAGGAGTTGGATTTAGAGAACCATAGATTTAGAGCTAGGGAGGGTCTAGAAGTCATTGAGTCCAACTCCCACATTCCAGAAATCAATCACAAATTTGCTGAGTCCCACTATTAGTCAGTGACTGAGATTTGAGTACAGGTCTTCCTGAATCCAAGTCCAGAGTTCTGGTCTCCACGAAGCTGCCTCATTTTAAAGTCCCTCTTAGCTCCAATCCTATGAACCTAGATATAAGATAGCTCTTTATAATCAAGGGTTGACTAATTGATCTCTGTCCTTCAATTTTTTTTTTGCCACTAATTATCCTGTTTACTCAGGTTCCAAATCTTGGGAATCATCTCTGGTTCTTTTTTCACTCATTCTCCAACATTCACAAAGTTGACAAATGCTTCTGAAGACTTTTAGATTCACCCTTTACTCCTTGCTGACTGCCACCATTGTAGTCTCTGCTCTCATTACCTCTTGCCTCATTAATACTTTAGGGGTTTCCTAACTGGTTTCCAGGCTTTATCCCCTTAAATAATCTCATTTTCTACTGCTAGTCTGATCTCCTTAGAGCATAACTCCAAAATGATTTCACCAATCAAAATCCTTAAATGGCTTCCAAACACCATGAGAATAAAGGCCAGTCTACTTGGATTGACCTGTAAGGCCATTGATGATCAAACTATTTCCCAGGACTCTTTCACATGTATCCTAATTTTTAGTCCATACCAGGTTATTTGCTGCTGGTTCTTGAGGTGAATGACCATGTTGGACCTGGAGTCAGAAACATTTGAGTTCATATGGCCTTGGATACTTCCAAGATGTATGACCCTGGGAAAGTTATTTAACCTCTGCTTTCTATAAAATAGAGGCAATAACGCACCTGCCTTGAAGGGTCATTGTGAGGAACAAACATGATATTTTTAAAGAGGTTAGTAAAGTGCTTAAAAAGGCTTTTTTCTTCTTTCCTTCCTGAAATGCTCTTTAGGGTTTTTTTTGCTATTGTTACCGTTGTTTGAGTCAATTTAAAAAACTTAGCTTAAGTTCTTTCTCCTCTGACTATTGAAATCCCACCCATACTTTGAGGGGCATTCTGTAAAATGGTGGAATAGGTTAGAAATTTCCATATTTCAAGGCCCAGATATTAAAAACTTTAAGGAAGAAGAAGAAGAAAATAGTGGGATCTTTGCATAAAGAAGATGAATCTGGCAAGCATGTCAAGGATGGATTAGGAGTAGGAAGAAAATGAATGTAGGGACCTATTAGGAGGCTTTGACAATAGTCTGATCTCTGTTGGTTATAATGAGGGCAAGAACAGTTAAAAGTGTTAGCAATAGCATTAGAATGTGGGGGGGGTGGATTTAAGAAAGATTATTCAGGTAGAACTGCCTGGAGTCAGTGGCTACTTGGATATAGGAAATGAGGCTAGAAGGGAGAGAAAGATAACACTGAGACCAAAAGCATGGGTAACTGAGTGAATGGTCACCATGCTGCCATTTCCATACCAGTAATGGCAAAAGAAAAGTCAGTGTGATATCAGGATAGCTTCCTGAGCTTCCTACAGAACTAGGCTAGGGTCTGGGGACTCAGTAAGATGGGACCCTGAAGCAATATTGATGAGAGCTTATTTTGGGGGAGGGCATGAGGGTGGATTAACTAATGATCGCCAGATTCTATAGGCATCCACATTGTTGATGCAAGCAGGTGCCATAATTGTGGATCAGGTGTTTAAAAAACCTTGTCCCTACTTTCAAGAAAGACTTTTGAGGTAGGTAGAAAGTCCTAAACCTCTGAGACTAGCATGATTCTGCAAGGGTATGTTATCACCTTAGTTTTTGTCCTTTCTTTAGCCCTTAGCAAATTGGTCCTGTTTACTTTGGAATTAGCCCTAGTCTACCTATTCTATTTATTCTGTTTTCAAGGTTTAACTTGTTCATCAGAGTAATCCTTGCCCCTTTCCATCTTTTCTAGGCTTCTCCTACTTAATTCTGCTTCTAGCCTGATATCCTCTTACATCTGATCTTATTCTCTAGTGTTGGAGGTGGAGGTGGAGGTGACTGGATTTTTTTTCCTCTGCCTAGTATGTAGGTCACATAAAGTTTTGGTTTCTCCCTTCCTGTCCCGCCTGTTCTACTGTGGTCCTCAGGTGACCCTTTAAAGAAATCTTCCTTGGAAATAGGGGCTTTTGGTCCAAGTCTTAGTAGCTAAAATAAATGAGCCACTTTCTTTTAAATAGTTACTCAGGCTGAAGAATTATTTGGGCTTATTCTATGATATCTTGGAGTTCTAAATGCAAGGAAATAAACCACAGCTGTTTGCTGACCAAAAGCTGATATTTTGTACTTGATTAGTTAACCAAGCGATTGACACGTCCTTAAAATCGACTTCCTTCTGACAACCAAGTTAACAAACATATTAAACCAAACAAGGATTGATTTTTGTCTATGTATCTGAGACTGGTCCCTCTTCAAACTTAATAAATCTGAAATTAAAGCTGGGTCAATAGATGTCATCCTGGGAAACAGGTTTTTTTTTTTTTCCCCAGCAGAGCCACCAAACCGAACCACAGAATCCTAGAGATTGAAGGAGTCCCAGAGGAATTCTAGTCTAAGCTATATCCAAGATATGGGTCTCCTCTAGAATATGCCCAACAAACAGCCATTCAGCTGGATCCTTTTGGACCCAATTTAGTCCAACAAATATTAAATTTCTGTTGTATACAAGGCAGAGAAGCAGCATGGCATGGTCTTAAAGACGAAGATCAGGGTTCAAATTCCAACCTTGATATATAAGACTGTATGATTATGGGCCAGTGGTTTAACTTCTCAAGGTCTCCACTGAGGCTCTAAGATAGGCATATGAACTTCTTAAAAAAATATTTGGATAACCATTTCAGTACAATTGATTCACAATTGTATTATATTTTATAGTAATTATAATTATTTTAATACAGTTTATTGTAATTATAATATTGTAATTTATTATATTTTGTACATTTAAAAACATGATTTTGAAAAGAGTTTAATAAAATCCATCATACTGCTAAATAAGAATACCTGATACAGAAAAGGTTAAGAACTCCTGCTCTAATAATATAAGTAAGAAATGAGTTGCTGAGCTGCACTAGTAGAATTTCCAAAGGGAGCTTCCCAAGAAGATCCAAATCAGGATAACTGATCTCCTCATTTCTTCATTACTCTCTGCTCCCCCTCCAACCCAAACAAACCATGTCCAAAGAACCTTGTGCTACTCTGGGGGAAAGAGACAAAAATCATCTAATCCTCCTCCAGAGCTTTACATTCTGTTTATGTGATGTACCATGTCCAGAGAAGAAATATAAAGTCATTTGAGAAGGCAGGATTAACAGCTGATATATAAGTGTGTGTATGGGAAGGGGATGTGTGAGAGTGGGAGATGGGAATTAGAGAATACTTCTGATGTGATGGTCCAAAGATAGAAGTAGGGAAGTAGAGGCAAGAGGGTTGACTCATGTGGATGAGTGGAAGCTGGAAACAGAAGGTCAGCTCGGAACTGGCTAGTTGAGCTTCTTTGGCTGGCTGGGAAACAGAGTGTGGAAGAGGAAACATCTGAAATATGGCTTGAAAGGTAGATTGTGGACTCACTCAGACTCTGGAGAGCCTTAAATCAATGAACCAAGCACAATTATATATACATACATATATATATATATATATATATATATATATATATATATGTATGTATGTAGGTATGTATATTCAATGTCACACACACACGCCAGGGGTAGTTATGTGGCATTACATAGTGCCAGGCCTGGATTCAGGAAGACCTGTGCTCAAATCCAGTTTCAGATACTTACTAGCTGTGTGACCCTGGCCAAGTCACTTAACCCTGTTTGCCTCAGTTTCCTCATCTGTAAAATGAGCTTGAGAAGGAAATGTCAAACCTCTCCAATATCTTTGCCAAGAACACCCCAAATGAAATCATGGAAAGTCAGACACAACTGAAAAAAAATGACTTACTATGTTCCAATTCTATATTAAATTTTGTGGACACAAAGAAAAGCAGAAATAGCCCTCGGGTTCTGCAGAAAGTAGAATTGGGGCTGAGTGTTGATGGTAACTGGGGATTTTGTGAGGCAAGAAGGAAGGAGAGGTAAGGAGGAAGAACATTCCAGGCATGGGGATGGAAGAGAAAAAACAAGTTGGCATATTAGCCTGTATGATAGGAGGGAGTAAAATATAAGAAAGCCCTGGATCATGATTATAGAAGAACCCAGCTTGTCTTGAAGGTCAAACAAAGGAGGTAAAAGAGGGAAGAGCCACTGATATTTATTGAGTAGATGAGTGACATGGTCAGATATAGTCAGACCTGCTAGGAAAACCACTTTCATACTTAGATTTCCTGGACTGATTGAATTTTGTAGAGATTTGAGGAAAGGAAGTAAAGATACTAAACAAAGACAGCTTCAAAAAATTTTGTTTTTTCCAATCAATAAATATTCATTTCCCTTTTTATATCCTCTTGGAAAAAAAAGAAAATTGATTTTCATCTATATTCATAGGCAAGGAAAACAAATGCCTACATTGTTTATGTTCAAAAATGCATTTCTCCTTATTCACCTTAAGTATTCTGTCTTGGTCAAAATGGTGGATAGCATGCCTCATCACTGATCCTCTGGTATTGTGGTTGGTCATTGCATTGACCAGAGTTCTTATGACTTTCAAGTTATTTGTCTTTTCAATGGTGCTTTATCAGTATACATTTGTTTTTTTTTTCTGGTTCTGCTCACTTCACTCTGAATAACTTCTTACAAGTCTTCCCAAATTTCTCTGAATTCAACCCTTTTGTAATGTCTTACAATGCATAATAACCCATAATTTGTTCAGCCATTCAACATGTGATGGGCTCCCTGTTAGTTTCCAGTTCTTTTTCACTGCAAAAAAGCTTCTCTAAATATGTATGTGTATACATACATATTTACAGATGAATCATTTTCCTTTTCTTAATCTCTTTGGTGTATAGACCTAGAAAGAATGTCATTGGATCAATGTGAAATGCAAAGGTTAGGGCCTTTTGGGGAATAGTTCCAAATGCTTTCCAGAATAGCAGAACCACTTCAAATCTCTATCAGTTCTTTGCAGTAATATGTCTCTTTTCCCACCACCAACCCACCACCAAGACTCACTAACATTTGTTTCCCTGTATCATGTTTGTCAATCTGATGAGTTTGAGGTTGAATTTCAGTTACCTTAATTTGCATTTCTCTATCACTAATTTTCAGCATCTTTTTAATGTGGTCATTTAAAAGTCAACTTTGCTTGGAAAGCTTCCTGTTTATGTACTTTGGCCAACTAGAGAATAAATTTTAGAGAGTATTTTCAAGCAGTTTAGCTGAAGGGGAGGAGAGATATATAGGATGACAAACTTAGCAGACAATAAGAGTATTTTTTTTTAAAAGAGGAAACATGAGTGTGTAGACAGTAGGGAGGTAAGCAGAGGATGTGGACAGATTGAAGTTTTGGTCTCTTTCTCTTTTGATGTCTCTGTGTGTGTGTGTGTGTGTGTGTGTGTGTGTGTGTATTTCTCTATCTCCTAATTTTCAGTCTTTCCATATTTACTGTCTTCTTTTCTGATGCCTGGGAGACAGGATGACTGCATTGGGTAAAGGATTGGTTTTTTGTTTGTTTATTTTGTTTTTTTTTTAAGATGGGAGAGATTTGAACATGATTATAATGTGAGGAAGAAGCTACTAGATAGTGAAACAATGGAGCAGGCTGACTTTAGAAATGTCCATGCTTGGAGGACAATGATAGATCTTTTCTGAGTGTCATCCTCTTCTCAGGGGCCTCTAATACCATTCATAGGAGTGAAGGGACTCTTAGGTATTTGCCAGGCAAACGTGGCATGCTTCTAGAATGTCTCCCTACTTTTTTTGTCTGTTAAGGATCCTGCATTGCAAAAGCAGGTTGCAATCCCTGGAAGGAACACCTAGAATTCAGGGATTCTTAGACTTAGAGAAATGACATACAAAAAGGCAATGAATTCAAGATGTAGAATGACATAAATCTTTTGAACACAGCCAGTGCATGATTTATTTTGCTTGATTATGCATACTTGTTACAAAGTTTTGTTTTTCTCCTTTTCCAACTGAGGATGGGAGGTAGAAAGGAAAAAAAATGCTTTTTGATTGAAAAAATTGAAGATTTTTTTTAAAGCTAGACCATGTCTGAAACCCCTTGGGTGGGGTAGGTTTAGTGGGGGCTCAGAATTAGGGGGTTTAGGGTTATTTTTAGAACTCAGTCCATGTCAGGAAGAGGTGAATTTGGAAGACCCATAAGGTAGCACTAAAAAGAACTTTAAGAACCTCCTAGCATAGTCCCGTGCATAGAATGAACTTAATAATAAAAACTTGATGATGGATAGGACCTATATAAGCCTCAGCCCAGGTGCCACCACCTCCTGGAAGCATTTCCTGAATGATCTATTGTAAATGCTCTCTTTCTTTTCAAATTTCTTCTATTTCTCTTTTTCCTCGGTAAAATATAAACTTTTCGAGACCAGAGATTTTTTTCATTTTGCCCTTTTATCTCCAGTACTTAACATAATGTCCTCTATCTATAAGGACCCCGATTAATAAATGTCTATTGAATTGAACTGAGTGAGAGAATGATGAATGGGATGAACTTCTGGAGGAATTGGATTGAGAGCACAAGAAAGGCCTTCTCAGACACAACAGTAAAGAGGAGAAGCTGAATATGGATGCAAAGGGGTTTTTGTGAAGAGTGGGGGAAGTTGAAAGGACTCATTTGCAATGGATTATCTGGAATTTTCCCAGTAAAGTATGGGGTGAGACCATCATATGAAAGAGAATGTTGGGGGGCTTTAAGAGAGAGAAGTCTGGAAAACCCACCTCTAAGATATGATTCACAGGGGAGCAGGATCTCTCTTGAAGCTGTGGGGCTTGCCTGGCTTCATTACCCAGGTGATTTCAGGACTCGATTTGTCCCTGGCTTTGCTTCCTTTTCCTAATGACTCTGTATGTCTCAGCAGCTCCGTTTCCTCCCCCAGCTTTTGTGGGGTTTGATTTGATTTTGGCCTCAAGGTAGTTAAGAGACCAAAATTATGTTTCCCCAATTGGAAAGGGTAGAGATCTAATGGATAAATTGCCTCCTGTTTATTTGTGTTTTCTGATGACTCAGTCAACTTAAAGGTGGCTTCTGTTTTCTTTCTCATTTGTCTTTACCTCTTTGCCCATATCAACAGATTTCAGACCCATTCAGAGGGCAGCATGCTGTAGATAATACTGGTGATAAAAGATAGAAATGTGTCTTAACTTAGCTCTGTGACCTTGGGCATTGCCAAGGCATTACATAAGTAGGGAAGGCTGTCTGGTTATCATCTAGTAGGGATGCTGTGGTTAGCAGTCCTCTCCTTTGTCCAGAGGTCTAGCTGTTAGTTGATGAGCCGAAGAAGGAAATGGTAAACCTTTCTAGTGTCTGTTCCAAAATGGGGTTAAGGTAGTACAAGATTCAAGCTAAGATCACCAAGAACTAAGAAAAGATAATAGAAGTGAAGAAAATTAGTTAACAAAAATATGAGAAATGCCAAACAGAAGTGGTCTCTTCAATTCTTATTTTTATTCCTTTTAGGCCAATGGTAAGAACCCCTTTTGTTCAACCACACTGTACCACACTGAAACAAAGGCCTAGACCAGACTCTTCTGTTTGGCATTTCTCATATTTTTGTTAACTAATTTTATTCCCTTCTTTTATCTCTTCTTGTTTAACACTCATGTAGTATGCTCTAAAACTAGTGTTTGTTCTTGGGTCTTATTAATCCCCTCCCACCTCCCCAGTTAGAGAAACATGTTCAGGATTTCACTTCCTTAAATCAGGAAGGAGCTGAGTGATAAAACTGAAGGAGGCCTTCTTTAAACTCCTCCCTATCATCATACTTTTTTGGGGGGGGGGCTAGACATTGGGGTTTAGTGACTTGCCCAAGGTCACTCAGCTAAGTAATTATTAAGTATCTGAGTCCGGATTTGAACTCAGGTCCTCCTACCTCCTGGGCTGGTGCTCTATCCACTGCATCACCTAACTGCCCCCTATCATACTCTTTTAATAATAAGTGTGTTGGCTAGAAAATGCTAGTGATCTTTTCTCCCACTTTCCTTTTGAAGACAACTAAGTAACACCTCTGAAGGAAGTATCCTTGAAGCATTTACTTCTGAAGGATCAGGGCATGAGAAAATAGGGTATTTGTTTTGATCAGAGAATTTGGAATTGCTGCTGCTATTTACATTGTTTTTGAGTCCAATACTTCCTAATCCCTTTTTGGGGTTTTCTTGGAAGGAGAAGTTTGCTATTTTCTTCTTCAGTTCATTTCATAGCTGAGGAAACAGAGGCAAGGTTAAGTGACTTGCCCAGGGTCTCACCACTAGTAGACATCTGAGGCTGAATTTGAACTCATGAAGAGGAATCTTCCTGATCCCAAGCCCAGTGCTCTATCCAGTGGGTTACCTCTCTGCCCTCATTTGGAATTTGAATACCTAATACCTGAAGTATTAGCCTTACCACTTACTAGCTGTGTGACCTTGGACAAATTGCTCCGAGACTCAATTATCCCTAATAATTTGCTCTATCACAAAATGGAATGGACCACCTAAGAAAGGAATAAAAACTATAAGCCTCTCTTTATAGAATCAGGAGAATTTGGATCAAGGAGATGTGGTAGAGGTGACCTCTGAGGTCCCTTTCAGCTCCAAGATTCTATGGTTTCTATGGTTTCTCCAAAAGCACAGGTGTAACTGAGGATTTGAGTAGCAGCCATCCAAATGAGCAGTTAAGAGATAAATTGGTAACCTTTTGGAGGACAATTTCAGCAGTGTATTGGGGACTGGAAGCCAGATAATAAAGGGTTGAGAGTGATTGTGTAGGAGAGGTGGGAAGTGAAGACTGCTCCTTCTAGGAGTTTTAATATAATGAAATAAAGGAGAGAAATGAAATTTTTTCTTTTTTTTTAAGAGTGGTATTCTCCTGTAAAGGAGGCTACCCACTTTTTTTTTTTAGGTTTTTGCAAGGCAAATTGGATTAAATGGCTTGCCCAATGCCACACAGCTAGGTAATGATTAAGTTTCTGAGACCGGATTTGAACCCAAGTACTCCTGACTCCAGGGCAGTGCTTTATCCACTGTGCCACCTAGATGCCCCTAGGCTACCCATCTTAACTCTTTAGTCTCTGTGATAAATTTTTGAAGTGAAGTGTACAAATTGAGTGTTAAAATGAGAAATACACTTTTCTTATTTTTTTCATATCCAGCTGGAGTGAGTTGTATCAAGACCATGGTTGGTACTCGGTATCTGTCCAGCTTTCAGAAAAGAATGAAAATGGGCTGTTATGTACCCTCAGAAAGGACCGTGACCCTCAGAATGCCTATATCCGTAAGTATACTCTGGATCATCAATAGTCAATTAATGTTTATTAAGTGGCTACTATGTGCTAAATTTAGTCCCTGCCCTCATTCTAATGGGAGAGATAATAAGAAATCAAATAAGTACAAGCAAGCTATAGACAGGAAAAATAGGGAATAATTAAGAGAGGGAAGGCACTAGAAATAAGAGGGGTTGGGAAAGGCTTGTTATAGAAGATGAGATCTTAGTTGGGACTTCAAAGAAAGACAAGGGAGGTCAGTGGAGAATGGGAAAGGGAGAACATTCCAGGAATAGGGAACTGAGAGAGAATATCTGAGCTTATAGATGTTGTATCTTGTTCATGGGATAGCCAGGTGAACAGTATCACTGGATTGAAGAATATACAGACTGGGAATAGGATGTGAGACGAATGGAAAGGTTGGAGGGTGCTCTTCATATGCCAAACAGAGAATTTTCTATTTGATCTTGGAGGTGATAGAAAGCTACTGTGAGTGACCTGTAGGGTCACCTGTGTGATTTTTATCAAAGTTATTTCACTCTTCTAGGGCTCATTTCTACTTCATTTGTAAAACAAGGGCATCAGAAGAGAGGCTCTCTGACATTCTGTCTCATTCCATGAGACAATATACATTTGGTGCTTAAATTTGGGGAAGTCATTTCAGAATTAAATAGTTAACCCTATTAAGTTCTTGGAAGCATAAGTGCCACTTTTGAGATATATACATTCTTTGACTCAACTTTTAAAATTCTGAGCTTAACGCCATAATAATTAGGCAAAATTTCCATATACAAAGTACAGTAACAAAAAAGATTATATGTGAAGCCACAAATCCCTATTATCTATAACTTTCTTTTATAAAAAAGCTAAAAAAATTCAACATGTTACTGCCTGTTTATATTTCCTTCTGGGACTTCCTTTTCTTCTCTTTTGTGTATTTTAATCTCCTTTCTACCCCACTTTTTCCCTACCAGAAAAAAAGAAAAAAGAAAAACAAAGTTCTTGAAATATAACCAATAGCCATAGTTAAGGCAATCAAATACACATATTTGCTGAGTTCAAAAACATATTCTTGCTTTGCATCTTGAAGCCATTACTTGTCCATTAGGAAGGGGGGTAACATGACCTTCTGTAATAATGGAGATTGATCATTTCATGGATCTGAATTCATGTGGTCTTTCAAAGTTGTTTTTTCTTTATAAGTTATTTTTTACTGTATACATGATTCTTCTGGTTCTGTTCACTTTACTTTTCAACACTTCATAAAATCTTTCCAGATTTCTCTTAAATGGTCCTTTTTGTTATTTTTTTTAGTCCTGCCATCTAATGCATTCATATATTATAATTTGTTGTCATTCTCCCAATTGACAATAACCCCCATAATTTCCAGTTCTTTGCTACAACCAAAAGAGCTGCTATAAATAATTGTGACCTTTTCCTCTTTCTATAATCTCTTTGGGGGACAAATCTAGTTAGGCATATGGCTGGATCAAAGGTCATGTACAGTTTTTTTGACTTTTTGGGAATGGATCCAAATTGTTTTTCAGAATGACTAGACCAAGTACAGTTCCATCAACAGTGCATTACTGTGCCTGTATCCCTGCAGTTCTTCCAATAACTACAATTTTCTACTTTTATCATTTTTATCAGCCTTATGAGTATGAGGTAGAATCTCAGAGTTGCTTTAATTTGCGTTTCTCTAGCTATTAGCGATTCTCAGTGTTTTTTCAAGTTATTGATATCTTGGATTTATCCCTTTGAGACCTACTGTTTGGATTATTTTTTTTAGGTTTTTGCAAGGCAAATGGGGTTAAGTGGCTTACCCAAGGCCACACAGCTAGGTAATTATTAAGTGTCTGAGACCAGATTTGAACCCAGGTACTCCTGACTCCAAAGCTGGTGCTTTATCCACTACACCACCTAGCCACCCATGTTTGGATTATTTAAATATGAATCTATTAGAAAAACGGTGCTTGTTCTTATTTGAATCAGTTATATTCTTTAAACAAAGTTTACTGAGGCTTAGTATGTCTTAGCATGTCTTAGTATGTCTTTTGTTGCCTTGGTAGTTTCCCGGATGTTACTCTTCTATTCTTAAGATTTTCCATGGTAATAAAGAAGTTAGAGCAAATAATAGAGAATATAACTGAAGAGTTATGTAAAGTGAAAATGGCATTCTTTTGACTATGCAGATGATTTGATAGAAGAAAAGCAGCATAATATAATAGGTAAAAGTTTGGTCTCAGACAAGAACTAGGTTTAATATACTATCTTTGGTTTTAGCTGAGAAAGGAAGGAAACAAGTATTTATTAAGAGCCTGCTATTGCCCGGCACTATGTTAAGCACTTTGCAATTATTATCTCATTTGATCCTTAAAGCATACCTGGGAGATAGATACTATTCTTATTCCCATTTTACAATTGAGAAAAATTAGATAGGAATGGGATGGCTGACATGCCTAGGGTACAGTCAATATTCTAGGCAGAGAAGATTCACTGGTTGAAGGTCTTTTCCCCTGTGGGAGTTCCCTATATCAAGGGCAGCACAGATACAGTTCCTATACTATGTGATAGAAATTTATAAAGAAGGCACCCATATATCAGTTGAAGAGATGGAAACCTTTGAAAAGAGGTGAACCAAAGTTCCATTTTTCCCTCCCAATCTTCAGTGGTATGGGGATGCAAACTGATGCAAAGGAGAGGGCAGAATACAGGATTGAGGAACCCTGACTGAGATGTAGATCTTGGAGGAGCAAACTGGTTGTTGACACTTTTAAGTGGAAGGGCAGGAACAGACACACAATAGTAGCAGTAGAGTCTTTGGCTTCCACAAATGGCTCCAGGCTTCTAGCAATGTAGACATTTTTTGTTAAATGATTATTAGTTTTCCAATACACTTCCTAGATGAATGTAAACTCCGTGAAGGCAGGGAATCTTGTTTGTTGGGTTTCAAATGAGATAATATTCAAGAAGGACTTAGCATAGAGTTTGGCTCTATGTTCCCTGCCCTCCCTCTCACATCCCCAAAACACTTTTTGTCTTTGTATCATTAGCATCTAGAAGCACGACTGGTGATAATGAATAATTAATAAGTGCTTAGTTAATAAATGCTTGAATCAGATTAGATTTTGTTTTGTGAATTTGTTTAACATGTATAGTCTTATATAATATTTCCTTATCTGAATCATAATTATATCATTTGGGGATGAGTTGAAGGGATTATTTAGCTTGAGGCCAGAGGAGAGAAGCATTGGGGGAGAATCTTCTATCTGTGACTCTCTCATGAGAGAAAGAAAATAGATTGTTTCTGTATTGCCCCAGAAGGCAGAATTGAAACTAGCAGGTAAAAGTTCAGGGAAATTTATTTTGCCTTAACATATAGAATTGTACCAACCTCCTACCCATTCAGGATTCTCTTCTACATCAATTGACCTACTTGCCATTCCCTGAATTCATTGCTCTCTAAATTCATTGTTCACTATACAAAGATGCAGAAGTGGGAGATGAGTAGGAGTTTGGAACTATTCTTTATATTGAAGCAAAAGAAATTTCCTTGGAACTTTTACTCACTAGGTCAGTTGACATTGAAAATATTCCTGAATGAAGACAATTCTAAAGGATTTGTGATGAAAAATGCCATCCACATCCAGAGAATGAACTATGGAATCTGAATGCAGACCTAAGAATACAATTTTCAATTTTTAAAATTTGTTTTATATTTTATATTTTATTTCCCTCTCATGGTTTTTTCCCTTTTATTCTAATTTTCCTTTTACAACATGATTAATATGGAAATATGTTTAACATAGTTATATATATATTCTCATATATATATATAAAACATAGTTATAATGTATATTCTCAATTAGATTACTTGCTATCAAGGGGAGTGAGGAGGGACAGGAGGGAGGGAGAAAATCATGGAATTCATAACCTTATCAAAAATGAATGTTGAAAACTATATTTGCATGGAGTTGGAAAAAATAAATAAATACATTCATTTTTTAAAAATTCTGGGATTGGGTAGGAGATTGGAATATATGACCCCCTAAAAGCCCTTCTAATTCTATCATTTTCTTTTGCAAGGCAATGGGGTTAAGTGGCTTGCCCAAGGCCACACAGCTAGGTAATGATTAAGTGTCTGAGGTTGGATTTGAACTCAGGTACTCCTGACTCCAGGACTGGTGCTCTATCCACTGCGCCACCTAGCCGCTCCAAGACTACCTGTCTCACAAGATTGTTGAGATGATCAAATGAAATAACATATAGTGAGCACTCTCTCTATGTCATATACTGTTATCATTGTCCTTTCTAACTTGAATGGCTTTAGGCTAGAGGGCATTTTTTCCTATTTTCTTACAACACCTTTTACAATGTTAGGTTCACTGTAGGCATCTATTGTATTATAATAAAAACTCATTATCTTTGGAAGCTGATAGAATTTGAGATGAACTGACATTCCACTGTCTCAGTACCATTCATCAGAAAATCTTTGTAATAATCCATTTCAAGTGATCTATTGAAGATTAACTTATTTCAGTCTATTGATTTTCTCTTATTTAGCTAGATAGTTCATGATCAGAAGAGGAAAGGGGTTGGAGGATGAATTGGACTGCTGGATAAAGAACAGAGTGGTCAAATATCCTTCCCTGATAAAAGTTATTATTTTAACATACCACTGCTGATGGGGAGTGAGTGGAGAAAAATTAGGGAAGGAACCTGCTTGAAAGGAGAAATATGACTTTAATCATAACTGACTCAAAAACGAAGAGGACAGAATTAGGATAAAATCAGAGAATATTATAACTGGAAGAGACCTTTGAGATCATTTAATAGGGATTCTTAATTTGGAATCCATGGATGGATTTCGGGGAGTCAGTCAACTTGGTTAGCCAAAATTACATCTTTATTTTAATATAATTGGTACCCATTGTAATTCTATGTATTTTATTTTTTTGCATTTTAAATCCATTATTCTGAGAAGGGGGTCCATAGACTTTACTAGGCTGCCAATTAAGATTCATGGCACAACAAAGATTGAGAGTCCCTGCTCTAGTCCAGTAGTCTTTTTTGCAGCTGAGGAAACTGATATTGAGATCACACAAGAGGCTATCTTAATTTTTGATGGCTTATGAGTACTTCAGCAGAAAATGATAACAGCATTAGAAAAGTTCCATGGATGGAATAGGAAACTTGTTGACACATTCAACCCATTGGTTTCCCCAGTCCAGGGGCTCTCTAAGTGGTTGGTGTACAGATTATTTAAGGGACAGTCAAAGACCACAGAGACTATCAATAATAGTGCTTAATACATCGTGCTTTAAGGTTTACAATACACCTTACAAATAGGATCTCATTTTATTTTCACAACTCTGGGAAGGGATGCTATTATTATTATCCTCATTTAACAGATGGAGAAATTGAATCAGAAGGGTTATCCATCTAGTATTTGAAGTCACATTTGAACTTAAGTCTTCATGATTCCATGTTCTATTGGTATCCCCTAACTGCCATCTTGGCAATGAGGATAAGAACGAAATTTCTTGGCAGAATTCATGCAAAGATTGGCTCTATTTTGACACAGAGGATAGTGTTCTGGATTTGTAGAGAGGATGAGCCAAATGATTTCACAAAGGTTAAAACCCTCACGATTAGAAAGGAAGTCAGGAAATGAGGCGGGGGACATTTGGGTCCAACCTTGAAAAGGGCAGGAGATTCCAAGGTAACTCTTGGGATGAAGAGACCTGGGGACAGACTAGGTTTAGTCTAAAGATGAGACTCTCTGGATATGGAGAAACCTATAGGGAGGTGACCTATATGAAAATACAGAAGGAGCCTGATATATTTTTAAAGCTCATTTTTATATCAAGTGATGTTGAGACTCAGTGGGTGGGTAGGAGATCTTCCAAGGAAGAACAGAAGATTGGGGAGGTGGACAAAAGGGGAAGTTAAGTGAATGTTTACTGGCAACTGGCCATTAAATACATTTCAGTCCTCAATAATCTCTCTGTCCTCTAGAATCATAAGCATTTATTGTTTGTCCTGCTTGTCTGATACTTGGCACAGACTGCTACATGATATTTCCTGTCTAATTATTTAACTTTCAGATGTACAAGCCTTATGACCCCTGCTAGATTGCAACCTCAAGAGAAGGACCATGGGGTAATGGAAAGGACAAAGAATTTCAAGTCCTGAACTTTACCATTTATTAGCTATGTGACTTTGGATAATCCCTTTACATTTTTGAACCTTGATTTCCTAATCTATAAAATGGACATAAAAATATCTTGTACTACTTAGCTCACAAATCGATTGAGGATAAATTGAGGAAATTCACATCAAGGGCTGGATGGAAAAATGCCCTGAAAACGTGCTCTTGTTTTGTTGTTGTTATTACTTTACACTGGGCACCATATTAAATGCTCGAGGTACAAGAACAGAAAACTCTCATTGCCTTCAGGGAGTTCCCTTGTGTGTGTATGGCATGCATGTGGACAAATAAATACAAGGCAGTTCATGGAGGGGGAGAGTGCCAACAATTAGGGGGATCTGGAAAGTCTTTAAATAGAACTCAGACCTCAAGGGAGCTGAAGATTCTGAAAGATAAGGGGTGAGGAGGGGTATGTGTTGGGGTGGGAGGGCCAGAGCCAGGGCCAGGGTGAGGAGGCAGAAGGGAAACATGTTCAGTTCTAAGAGCAGCGAGTTGGTGAGTTTGGCTCCATCAGAGTAATCCCAGACAAGGAGCCATGGGCTAAATCCTTCCACAAGGTCAGGGATTCTGGTTGTCAGCCTCCATAATGAGCACATGGTAGATAATGATCATGGAATACTAGAGGGAATTGGATGAGCAAGTGGAAGCCCTGTGGACAGAGCTCTGGGTCCGAGTCAGGAGGACCCAAGCTCAGTCCAGGCTTCCTAGTGTGTCCCTCTATCTACCTCAGTGTCTTCAACTGTCAAATGTGGACAATAATAGGGCCACAGGAACGGATCTTCGTAAAGCTAGCTCCTGTATAAATTCTAGCTGTTGTGAGGATGGTGAGGTGGATGAGCATCTCTCCTCTCTCCCCCCAAATCTCCTGTACCCTTATGTCTTTGCAGTGGCCATGGAAGCTTTGAGGCAATCAAGGTGGAAGTGGAAGGGTCAGATTGGGAATCTCAGGGCCTCTAAGGTTACTCCAAGCCCCCTGCTCCCATTTGGGGAAGGCAGATGAGCACTGTTGATCTCCTCCAGGGCCTTTGTGAGTCAGCCTACGGAAGTCGCATTCATTTATTTTAATTTAAACAGGACCAATCTCATCTTGGAAAGTATCATTGCAGGCTCTGGGCCTCTCTCTCATTTTGACTTTATGTTCTGGAGAGGAGGGGGAGGGGGTGGAAGAATATTGAATTTGATGTTTGCAGTGTTTTCTCCTCATTGTCTTTTTTTTTTTCCAGAGGAAGCAATAGGGGAAATTTACTGGCTTGTCAGTGAAGCCATTGCTCATCCACAGTCCAGAAAGAAAAGAAAGAGAGCATAAATTCATAGACAAAGTCTCAAGAAAGGAATAAATCATGTAGAAAACATTTCCTCGAGAAATCATAGAGGCCTTACACTATCATTTTCTTTCTGGGTTCCCCTGTCAAATACATCTTCCAAACATGAAACAGCATCACATTTTTCTTTTTTCTTTCTTTATTATTCTTCCAGCTGTTCAGCAGCAGCTGGATAATTGTAGCATTGGGCTAAGGCAGGAGGAGATTTCATGGGAGATTCAGCAAAGGAGACTGTGTAGTAGGATCCTGATTATTTGAGGACTGGTCATGCAAATTGGTGAATTATTGGGTGTCATCCTTTCTATTTAGGTCACTTGCTAATTCTGTGGCTGGTGCATATCTGGAGGTAGAGTGATGAGTTAGAACTCAAATCAAGAACTAGAAACTAACTTATGTTTTTGCCTTGCACAAAAATAATTGAGGAGGACAGTCACATCAAGGATTAAAAGGTATCTGTGTGACCTGGGCAGTCTAAGGAGAAGGGTACCTTGGTGATGGAGCACAGGAATGTAATTTTAGATCTAAAGAGGATTTTAGAAACTATTAAGTTTCATATTTTCATTTTACAAATGAACAAAGTGAGATCATAGAGAGGTTAAGTGATTTGTTCAGTGTAACACAACTTGTAAGTGTCTGAGGCAGGAGTTGAACCCAGATCTCACTGCCTCCAAACCTGGTGTCCCTTCAGTCATACCATGATACTTCTAGGGTTGGAGGCTGCACTATATGACTGTGAGTAGAGATGGTGATTGCCACCAGGATAAGCAAGCTATCCTGGATCTCAGGGCCTTGGATCAAAGTCTGATTTGCTCCAAGCAATTTACCTTATGCTAGTTATGGTTCTGAATGATGCCATATTTTTGTAATATTGATAAAAGATTTGATGGCTAAAACTTAAATTTTTGGCTCATAAGAACAGTTTGTGTTATGATAATGAGGTTAAGTATTGGTGCAATGTCAACCCTACTACAACAAATAATTGAAAATTGGCTGCTGCTACACATATACATGTATCATACACACAGAAGCACACATATCACTGACACAGACACACACATCACAGACACCACACATGGACACACACATATACACCACACACCCATCACTCACAGACACACACATCACACACAGAAACACATCACTCACACAGACACGCATGTCACACATACAGAGACACATGCACATCCAATACACACACATAAACACCACACACGTACATATTCCATCAACACTGCCGTTTTTGCTACTCCAAGTGCCTCCCTTGGCTTGGTTCCTTCTCCAGTTCTGACAGGAGGCTCCTCTCAGGTAAGTGCCCAGGTGGTGCAGCCTTAGTGGGGAGGTTCATTCTAGATAAAAAGAGAGGAGACATTGAGAAAGAGAAAGAATATTGAAAGACAATCAAAAGACAGAAGAGAAAGAAGCCCAAGTTAAAGTCAATCATGGTTTTTTTTTCCCTTTAAAAATCCAAGCTCTCACTGCCTCCAGGGTCCATCTCCAGTGGTCCTGATACACATCTGGCCACTGAATCCAGATGGTTCTGGAGGAGAAAGTGAGGCTGGGGACTTAGCACAGTTCCTCCTCCCCTCACTCAAGTCCAATTCACTGTGCTTGTCATGGCATCACCTCCCTGATGAGTCCTAGTCTTCTTTGAGAACAAAGGATAAACAACAATAGAAGTGTAATTAGGGTAATAATTGCTTGCACTTATATAACTCTTTATAGTTATAAACATACAATCGTTTCATTTGTTCCTTAAATAATACCAGTCCTGTGACATGGGTAATTCTAGGAACATTAGTTTTCATTTGTAGGTAACAAGATTGAAACTTAAGTTAGTCGTGTACTTTTGGATGCAAATGGGCCATGAACTTAGGACATCTGTGTCCATATCCAGAGTTAACTTTTTATTAAAACAATATTTTTGTTTTTGTTGTTGAGCTGTGTCTCATTCTCCGTGATCCCATTTGGGGATTTCTTGGCAAAGATAAAGAGTGATTTACCATTTCATTCTCAGCTCATTTTACAGCTGTGGAACCGAAGCAAACAGGTTTAAATGACTTGCCCAGGGTCATACAGTAAGGGTTTGTTCTGTCTCCAGGCCTGGAGCTCTGTCCACTGTACCATCTAGCTGCTCTAGAAAGCAATGTATAAATGTTATTAAACATCATCCATTTTTACAGAGCAAAATCAAGAGACAATACCATATAAGTAATTTCTAAAGAAATAACTAAGACAGAGATTAGTAGTGCCTGCTTTCCTAATCTGAACTGTTTAATCATTGCATATTCTGCATCTGACTCTCTTCCCCAGGTAGAGGTAAAACTTAGAATTTAGAAAGTAGCTGCTCCAGCTGTGGTTCTGACTCTTGTTTTCCTGGTTCCTAGGTTTTATCCTGGGTGGCGGTGGGGGGGGGGGGGGGGGAGTGTAAAACTTTCTGTTTTAGGCAAGAGAAAGATTTAAATGGATCTTCTTAGAACAAAGACCTTATCTCCCATAGTTGATACCAAAAGCCAATCCAAAATTCTTCACTGTTCTTTTTTTTTTGCTTGGGCTTCCAGACCACTCTTTCAGCCATAGTAATTTCCTTTTATGTATCATAAAAGAGCCAAAAAGAAATCCCAGGGAAGTGGGGCATATGTTCAGGTCTAAGAACCAGGAATCATGGATTCAACTGTAGACTGAGTTCAGGAGGCTGTGAATTTGCCTGGGAAGAAAAAAGTTGAATATTTTTATTACCTTCTAACTAACTAAAACTGAGCATTTCCTCCAAAAGTGAATATAGGGGGCTGCTAGGTGGCGTAGTGGATAAAGCACCGGCCTTGGAGTCAGGAGTACCTTGGGTTCAAATCCAGTCTCAGACACTTAGTAATTACCTAGCTGTGTGGCCTTGGGCAAGCCATTTAACCCATTTGCCTTGCAAAAACCTAAAAAAAAGTGACTATAGGCAACAAACTAAAGTAGAATTGGGCTCTGCCAGAGTGCCAAAGGGGTATATGGCACCCAGAAGGTGAAAAGCCTCTGCTCTAAAACTATGATATTCATTTCCATGCCATCACCACCACATTGGTGAAGTTCCCTCTCACCCAAATGCAGGTTGCATTGCTAGTCAAATCACCCCATGATTGGGCACTTAAGAAAATCCTCCCCTCAGCATATTTAAAGACTTTACCATCTGCTGGCAGGCAGCAGCAGGGCTGACCTGAAGAATAATGAATACAAATTGGACTGCTCTATTAGGATTTATTAAGATTAGATCTTATAGCAGTTTACAGACCTAAGTGCTGGCCACAAGGGTGAGAGAGATCTTTTAACCCCTTTATCTGAGAGTAGAGCAGACTGGAGCCTAGAAAATTTGTGGCTCATAGGGTTTGGGATTTAGACTCCAAAGCCAGTGGTGACACATTTATTCCTGAGATGCCTTTGAGATGGTCTGGTCTTGTGCTAGACCCTTCCCAAATTCCAAAGCACATCAACAGACAGGAGGGAGGATTGTTGTGGTTGTGCCTGGAGGATGGAAGGTATTAGGTGCCAAACTAGCAAGGTTTTAGTCTTCCAAGCAAATTCTTTGTTTTGCATTTAAAATTTGTGTTTGCTGTTTACAAAAAAAAAATGGGCCTGCTTTATTGTTGTTCCATCATTTAGTTGTGTCCAACGTTTTGTGTCCATCATGGACCAAATCATGCCAACATTGTCCATGGCTTTTTTTTTTTTGACAAAGATGCTGGAGTAATTTGCTATTTCCTTCACCAGAGGCAAACAGAGATTAAGTGACTTTCCCAGGGTCATATAGCCAGTGCATGTCTGAGGTCAGACAAGTCCTGGTGCTCTCTTCACTGGGTTATCTACTGCTTCATAGAATCCAACTAGCTCCCTGATATGCACCAGAAAATGAACATATCCATAGAGGGAGTGAAGATTATATATGAAACAGTGAACTGATTACATTTAGTTTCTTTCAAAAGTATATCTTCCATTTTAGATTTGCAAAGCACTTGGCAAATATTGATGGTCATATAACCCTTGAGGAAGGTGGTATTATTATGCCCATTTTACAGTTGATGAAGTTGAGGCTGAGTTGGTTACATGACTTAACCAGAATCACACGGCTAATTCTTGTCTAAGGATGAATTTGTATGACTTCAGAGTCCAATACTCCACTAGATCACTTAGCAGCCTTTTACCAAGATTTTTCTTGCCTTCTTCTCAACTTCTCTTCTGTATATACATACATAGATTATAGATATAGAAATAGATATATAAAACTAATTCATCAACATTTTAAAATATTTCTTTTTTATGGTATCCTGCCCCTTCTTCCCCATATCTCTCTTTCCACTCCCCCCCTCATGAAATTCTTCTTTTGTAATGAATAAATCTGAAGATTTCAATCTCCTTCTGGGCCTACTGTCCATCTCTTCTTTGCTGACCAGAAGCCTCCTTTGTCATCAGTCTTCTTGAATATTGATGGTTTAGAGATTACAAGTCTTTCAAAGGTGTTTTCCTGTACTGTAGGATTAAGGACCATACTTGTGATTTCTTTGGGATAGACAACTAACTTGAGGAAAGTCCCTCCACCACTGTAGGCCTGCCACTTTTCAATAACTTATCATGCTAGCTTCTTTTCCTAGAGCACTAAATGGATAGGTGACTTGTCCAGGGCCCCACAGCCAGGACTGTGTCAGAGGCAAGACTTAAACCCAGGGCTTGCCAGCTTCAAATGTGGCTCTATCCATGTCGCTACTTCTCAACATTATAATTGTTTGTGTTTGCAATTCAAAAGCAGGTATAGTGGATGTCCCTATGAACATCTCTTGTACTTTTTCATTTTTTAGGGATATGTATGATGGATGTATGTATATTTTTTTGTATGAGGAAAAAACCACTGGTGCTTTTTGTGCAGCCAATAGAGAATTTCTGCTTAATATTGTAGACGAAATTCATGAAATTCATGAGGTGAATGATGGTTAGGCCAGGTCACCTCTGGGATCCTTTTCAACTCTAAGCCTGGGATTCAATTCAGTCAAAATTCTAGTTCCAGCTTCACAGGGTGCAGAGAGACCTGACAGGATTGTATTTTCCTCACTGTTTGTTGGCAAGATATAATACAGGAACAGAATTCTGAGAGGAAAGCTTCTCTACACTTGCCCCTTCAGCCTCCAATTTCAGGGCCTTGATTAAGCTGGGAAGTTATTATTATTATTATCTTACCAGTGATGACAAAGC
The DNA here is from genome assembly GCF_037893015.1 of Macrotis lagotis. Classification (NCBI taxonomy): domain Eukaryota; kingdom Metazoa; phylum Chordata; class Mammalia; order Peramelemorphia; family Peramelidae; genus Macrotis; species Macrotis lagotis. Next base: position 61,937,147 of record NC_133661.1, read on the forward strand.
AAGTCACCTTTGAATTGAGTAGAGTGTCATCCTCTACATACAGGGAAAATCTCTTATAATTAAAACCTTTTTCAAAACCAAATTGTAGGGTAGCTAGGTGGTGCAGTGGATAGAGCACTGGCCCTGGAGTCAGGAGGACCTGAGTTCAAAACTGTGCTCAGATGATAATTACTTAGCTGTGTGACCTTGGACAAATCACTTAACCCTCTTTCTTTGCACCCCCCCCCCAAAAAAAACCCAAACCCAAAATTGCCTCTTTTCTCAGTCTTGGCTGACTTAAGGTTCTGGGGTTATAAATTCACCTTATGGGTAAGCAAATTCACCTTATGGGTACTCACCAGAGCAAAAAGCAAAGACCTTGGTCCATGGCAAGGCCATCCAGGCTGGGGAGGGGAGGATGCTTTCTTTTTCTGCCCTACCCTCCTAGTCCTTCTCATGAAGAGAACTGTCTTTGCCCTTCTACTTTTCCAAGTGTGAAGAATGAAGCAAGTTTAAACCTGTACCTTCCTGTCCTGCCTGAGCCTGTTAGAAACCAAGGAAATCTCAGCTTTGGTTAGCCTCTACCAGTAGGGAGAAGCAGCTGGGCACAAGTCTGCCTTCCCTATGCCAGCCCTTATCAGAAAGATAATACCAGCATCAGGACTCTTATCTCATCATTCTGGGTCCTTCCTTTGCTGATTGTTGTCCTGGGGGGGTGTGGGGGAAGATGTGGAGGGGCTCTACATCCACTCCCCTTTCCTAGGGAGCCTGGCACCATGACCCTAAAATGTCATGTAGATTGAGAGCCTAATAGAACTGGACCTGGGGAGTTCAAAAGTTGAGATTCATTAGGATTGGAGAGCTTACTCACTCAGATCCCTGAGGGAAATGAAGGGACAAGTATTATTGGATGATTTTTATGCAGAAGAAAGACTGAAGATGGCCCAGTTTGGTTGCAAATCAAATGATATATATTAGCCTTGCAGAGTAGCCTGGGGCCCAAAAGAAATTAGACCTGTTCTAAAAGAGTACCTTTGGGCACTACACCTCTCTGGGTTTTATTTGCCTTCTCTGAAAAATGAAGGGGTTAGCTTAGATGATTTATGAAATTTCTCTCAGATTTAAAAGTCTCTATTTTAAAATGAGAACTTTAATAGCATCTTGAAGTGTCTCCAACCTGCTCTTCCTTCTCCTCCCTACCCTCTTATTATTTCTAACTATAATCTAGGCTTCTGATGTTTCTTCTCTGTAGAAAGAGGTCTGATCTTAGAATTAGGAGACACCTGAGTTTGAATTCAACCCTTAGCTTTGGGATCTCTGGCAGCACAAAGCCACTCTGAACCTCAGAGGTCTTTTTATCTGCAAAATGGAGATAGTCATACCTGGAGAATCTCCTTCCCAGATTTGGAGGGAGAATCAAAGGACACAATGCATGTAAAGCATTCTGTAAACCTTTTGCCTATTTCATATTATTAGCATTCTGCTACCAGAGGAGGTTTCAGAAAGAATCAAAGATTGCTTATCTGTTTCCTTAGTAATTTCTAATTGTCTCTCACCAAGGCTGATCTAAAAACAGGGGAACCAGGCTCAGCCTTGACTTCAAATTTTCAATTCTCACCAATAAATTGAACCTGATGATATTTTTTCAGTTTTGGGGCAAGCTGCAAATGCACTTGGAAGTCTTAATTATTTAGACAGTTCAGTATAAATGATTTGCTTCCTCCTTCATGGGTCCATTGAATGAGTTTTTAACCCCCCCTCCAGAGTAGGGGGAACATGAAATTTAGGGTAATTTTCAGGGTCTTCAGTATTTTTTTAATTATTTGTAACCCTTTTCATCTATAATCAATATTATACCATGCCATACTCTAATATATTATATATAATATTATACTATGCCATGCATACTATATAATATTTTATATTATATTGCATTATATACATCACATAAAACCCTGTTATATCATTTCATATCATGTCATGCCCTATATGTCATGTTATGTCACAAATGTTTCTATAAAAAGATTCTTTGCTTGGATGTTGATTATTTTGTAAACACTTTAGAAGAGGCAGCATGACATAAATGGAGAGCTGCCTTTAGAGCCTCGAAGATCTGGGTTCAAATCCTGCCTCTGAAACATATTGACTTTGGGACCCTGGAAAAGTCACTAACCTCTCAACCTTCTAGGCAATTCTCTAAAAGTAGCTGGTGCTAACTTACATTGGTAGAGGGGAATTTCTTCTTCCGGGAGTTCCCTGTATCAATGAAATCACAGGTTTAATCTGTTCCTTTTGAAGCAGTTAAGTAGTGCTGGGGACAGAATGCTAGCCGTGGAGCTGAGTTCAAATTTGAACTCTAGCTGTGTGACCCTGAGCAAATCACTTAATCTCTGTTTGCCTTGGTAATCTCAAGAGTACAATGGAGATAACAGTATCTACCTTCTATGGTTGTTGAGAGGATCAAATGAGATAATTTTTGTGTCTGGGATATAGTAGATATTTAAAAAAGCAATCCTCTTTCTTTCCCCCTTCCTTCCTTCCTTCCTTCCTTCCTTCCTTCCTTCCTTCCTTCCTTCCTTCCTTCCTTCCTTCCTTCCTTCCTCCCTCCCTTCCTTCCTTCCTTCCTTCCTTCCTCCCTCCCTCCCTCCCTCCCTCCCTCCCTCCCCTTCCCCTCCCTCCCTCCCTCCCTCCCTCCCTTCCTTCCTTCCTCCCTCCCTCCCTCCCTCCCTCCCTCCCTCCCTTCCTTCCTCCCTCCCTCCCTCCCTTCCTCCCTCCCTTTCTTCCTCCCTCCCTTCCTTCCTCCCTTCCTTCCTTCCTCCCTTCCTTCCTCCCTCCCTCCCTCCCTCCCTCCCTCCCTCCCTCCCTTCCTTCCTTCCTTCCTTCCTTCCTTCCTTCCTTCCTTCCTTCCTTCCTTCCTTCCTTTCCTTCCTTCCTTTTTTGGAATCCCCAAGTTTTTTCTGATATAGTACTTCAACTGAAAGTGGTTTATTCACAAATCTATTCATTGAACTTTGTTTCCAGTTAGCATTGTTTTCCCTCCAGTTAATATTGTTTCAGAGTCATCTATGCAATAATAATTTACAGATAACCTTGTTTGTGGAAAGCATTTTCTAGGTTAAAGGAAAAGATAGAAGAAGGGCAAGGAGAAGGACCACTTAACAGATATAAAGAAGTATAAAGCCCAATTCTGGACTTCAGGGGTTTTATAATCTAGTTGTGCAGATAATCATAATTCAGTGCTTCAAGGTGTCCTGAGATTTGGGGGGTGTCCCACTATAGGGGAGACACCGATTGCTAAGCTACATTCACAGAATGTAGTTGGCACTATCTGGGAAGGTTTTGTAGATGAGATTAAATTTGAGGTGCATCTTGAAAGATGGAGTGAAACGAATGAAAAGAAAGGAGAGACACTGTGAACCAAGGTGTGGAGGTGGGAATTTAGAAAGTATGTTGAAAGGATAGTGAAGAAATCAGTTTGACCAGAGTGGAGGATATGTGTAAGGCCACTGTGGGTGATTAGAAGGGAAAAGCAGGTTGGTGACTGACTAAGGAGACCAGATGAGGAATGTTCCTTTTGCATATTGGAAAACTATAAGAGGTTTCAATGACACAAACATTGATTAAGGCCCTTCTTTGTGCTGAGCACCATATGAGATGCTGGAGGATATAGAGAAGACAAAGCCCCCTCCAAAAAGCTTACCAATTAGCTGGGGAATATGACATTATAACCTTGTAACCTTGTAACTGTAATTCAAAATTTGGTCCAGATCTGTGATTTCATCAGTGTAATGAATTTCCAGATGAGGAAGCCCAGTGCAGATGGGAAACTGTTCTGGGGCTTTTATCTTTAGAGAATTTTCTGGAGGTGCTGAAGGATGAAATGATTCACCCAGGGGTGTGGGAATTTAGCCCAGGTTGTCATGACCCCGAGGCTGGTGTTCTCTCTACTATCCAATGTTGCCTTTTGACAATGAAAACCATGATAACTGCATAAAAGAAGAGTAAAGTACTGTGTTTGTTCCAAGAACAAATAGATAGTTATTTTTTACGGGGAAAGGGAGCTTTTTACTGGGGAGAGCATAGCTAGGGTATAGGGATAGAAATCAGAAAAAAATCATAGAAAGGGAGATATTTGAGTTGGGGCTTAATGCTGGATTTATATATGTGAAGGGGAAGAAGGTAGATTGCTTGACATTAAAGTGGGAGAGTTCTGGAGGGAGGTGGGTGCAGGTTTGGATGGGAGTGCAGTGATAGTATAAGGAAAAGTGTTTTTCAAGGAGTTGGACTTAATTATTATGATTTTGAGGGGATGTCAATGAACAGTAAAGGCCTTCCCTGATTGTAGGGATTTGCTGTTTGTTGTTGGGGCCACATCACCCTATATTGACCAAACTGGGAAGTGCATTGGACACTTATGGGCCCAACTCCATGACTGGTCAGCATGGGAACCTTGATCTGCTCCCTTTCTGACCTAGCTGATTTTCTTGGCACCCCACCCCCTTTGAGGGGCCTAGTGCCACCCACCCCTCTCTCCTGGGGTTCATTATATTGGTATAGGACTTAATTTGAACACCCGATTAATTTAGCCCACTGCAGCTCAGAACCCCTGAAGCACAAGAGATCTACTAATTTCCACATTCTCAATAACTGGAAAGATGAATCATAACTTTGTTTTTGTTTGTTTGTTTTACAATCCCCTTTCCACTTTTGAATTGATAGAGGAATCACTGTATAGTTAGGTCAATGATTACTCAATAATATAAGTAGAACCCCTAAAGTCCATCACTTCCCTCTTTCTGATTGACTGAAAATGAACTGGGATTATAAAATGGGCGAGTGAATTCTAAAACTGATGTCCCAAGGTAGGTGAATCCCCAAATAGACTTGGGGGTAGGAGTTACTCCAGGGGCCACAAAGGCACTAGATTTTTTTGGTTTAGGGAGAAACAAGGATGAGGAACCAATATGGGATTAAGAAACTATAGCTAGATGGAATCCTTTAGGAAATCCAAGGGAGATCTAATCTGGGACTGGGAAGATTACTTTGATTTCATTGATCTGGGTGTTCTCTCCAACAATTCAATCATCCATCAACAAGCACTAGGTACTGATGATCTGAAAACAAGGAATGAAGCAATCTTACTCTCAAACAGATTACTCTTTAATGTAGATCTCAACCTTTCTATGTCTGTCTATTCTAGGTCACTCTTGTCCAAGTCTTTCTATAAGTTTACTTTAAGCCAGTCAGTCAACAAGAATTTATTGAGCATCTACCGTAGTAGGTACATATAGGCATTGTTCCAAGCATTAAGGGTACAAGGAAGGCAAAAGTTAAACCTTGCTCTCAGAGTGCTTGCAATCTAATGAGGGAGACACCATACAGAAACTTATGTACAGGCTAAATCGAGATAATCAATAGAAGGAAGGTGTTAATATTATGGGGGGTTGGAAAAGGTTTCTTTATAGAAGGTAGGATTTTTATAAGAGGGTTCATCTAGAATGGAGGACACTCTCCTGATTTTCTCCTTATATTTTAAAGGCACCAGTGGGGCACACCTACTGTTTACCGTTAATCCCTCACCCTCTCCACATGATGAGCTCTCTTTTTCTTCTTTTCATATGATTCCTTGATGACATGGTTTATTCTTGTTCTTCAAAGTCCCTCATTAATTTATCTTGTACTCTGCTCACATCTTTATTCATCTTTCCATCCATATACATTTTATATTCACAGATTAGTGTTTTCCACATTGCCAAATCAGTAGGATGCTTGCTTTTAAAAGATGAGCCTTTGCTTTCCCAGGAAGTTTAGGGTTATTGAAGTATTACAGTTTCCTCAAAGCTATCTGGCCTGCCTCTCCTTTATCAACTCTGAACCCAACTCATTGTTATCTGTTTAGCTTTAGTTTAAACTTCTGGTTTTGTCTCTTGTAAACAGACCTCAAGAATTCATTCTTGTGGTCTGGAGTATATTGCAGTGGCCCATGAAGAGGAAAGATGAAGCAAATGTTAATATGACCATATAGTTATCGTGGCCACCATGAGGAAGAGGAAAAGACAGCAACAGATCTCTAGATTTAGGCACCAAAGTCCAGACACATTGCCTTAAGGTGGGGATTAGTACTCAAGAATGCTAACAACAATAATAATAGTTAAAATAATCTTTAAAAATGTTGTGTTTACAAAATGCTTTCCTTGCAATGATCCTTTGAGATAGATACAACAGATATTATAAGAATTTTACAGATGTAAAAACTGAGTTTCAGAGAAATTAAAGTCTAGGACAGATCCTTGATCTTTTGACACTATCCAGGCTCTGTCCAGTAAATGGCGGGGTTTCTCTGAATGAGAAAGCAGTGGCAGGGAAGAGCCTGGAGCTAAAGCTCAAAGTCTAACAGTTGGCCTCCAATGGAGAAGTTGGCCTTATGAGATACTGACATAATTCATCAATGCCTAAGGACCAGAGCTGGATCATAGAGCATATGCAAGCTATGAGATAAGGTTGGAAAGACAGGATGGTTACAGAGTGGACAAGTCTTGGAATACAATCAAAATTGATGAGTTTTGAGCTAAATGGTGACATGATCAGATCTTTGTATAAAGAAAATGAATCTGGTAGCAGTTTAAGGTATGGATTGAAGGGACTGGGGACTGGAAGCAAGAGGATCAGTTAGGAGGTAATGAGGGCCTGGGTGATGGCTTATAGAAAGGAAAAGATAGATTTGAGAAGATTGGAGACATGTTAGGATAAATAGGACATGACTGGAAGTAGAAGGTGAATCAGAGAAGAGAATCAAAGATAATGTCAATGTTTTAACATGGTAGTATGAGGAATGGGATGCCATTGAAAGAGATGAAGGTAAAAGGATGAACAGGTTCTAGGAGAAAGAGGATAATTGAAGTTTGGGGGTAACAAAGTGACATGATAAAAGAGACATTTTAAAAAGCTAATTTGATTGGGATAGGCAAGAGAATCAGAGCAGGAAGGGATTTAATAAAGAAGGAAATAATAGTTACAAAGCCAATGATAAAATCAGAACTCATGCTGCCTGTGTTCAAGGACAGATGGATCCTAATGTCAAGGTGACATCACTGAGGCAACAGACTTACTATAGCCCACCAATATAGAGAGAATACTTAGGTGATGCTTTTCCTAATATAGATCACAGACTGTCACAGAGGCAAGATGCAGCGGTGACCGGGAGCTTTAATTATCCAGACATCTGCTAGAAATCTCGCTCCGCAAGATGTGATAAATACTTGCCTTGCTAGCAATTTCATCTTGTACAATTCTGCATTCTATCCTGACCAATGAGAGAGAAGTGATTGGTGAGATGGAAAGGATGGAAACCTTGGCAGAAGTTTTCTTCGAGTTTGTCACAGAAGAGGAGAGGGAAATAGGGCAGAGTCATCATTTACTATAGATATTAGGAAAGCAGATTTCAAATATTTCAGATTAAAGATAGCTAGAGTCTCTAAAAGAGAACATGACTCAAGGGCAGAAGAAAGTTATAAAATGAAATTCTGACAATAAAATGGTAAGTAATCCCAATAAGGAAGAAACGAAGGCATCAATATGATGTACAAGAAATAAAAAGTTACAAGATGCAAGGAAGGAGGGGAACTAGATGGTGTAGTAAATAGAGCACCTTAGAGTCAGGAGGATCTGAGTTCAAATTTGACCTCAGACACTTATTAGCTATGTGACCCTGGGCAAACCTCTGATTGCCTCAAAAAAAAAAAAGATTCGAGAAAGTGCATCATAGACTCAGAAGCAGTATAAATATGTACAGATAATGTCAAGGCAGTTAAAGTCAAAAATAAATTGAGATTTTTGAAGAATCTAAAGACAATAATAGAATAAGATAGAAGTGAGAAAGTCAGGATCAATAGAACTAAGTTGAGTCAGGGAGGAGAGTCAGAGATGATTTCTAACATGGTAGTTGGGGGGAATAGCAATTGGACAGCTAGGTGGTAAAGTGGCTAAGAGTATTGAGCTTAGGGTAGTTAGGTGGTGCAGTGGATAGAGCACAGGCCCTGGAGTCAGGAGTACCTGAGTTAAAATCCAATCTGAGACACTTAATAATTACCTAGCTGTATGACCTTGGGCAAGTCACTTAACCCCATTGCCTTACAAAAAACAAAACAAAAGAGTGCTGGGCTTGGAGTTAGAAAGACTCATCTTCTCAAGTTCAAATTTGACTTCACACACTATCTCTGTGACTCTGGGTAAGTCACTTAACCTTGTTTGCTTCTGTTTTCTCATCTTTAAAATGACAAGCCACCCTAGTGTCTTTGCCAAGAAAACCCCAAATGGGGTGAAAAAGAGTGGGAAATGATTGAAAATGACTTAACAACAACAAAAGATGCTTGGTTTCTGTTTGAGACAGTAAAAGAGAACAAGGAAGGCATAGATAGGCTCATCATATGGAGAAGAGAGTATAATGTTAACAGATATTTGAGATAACATAGAACTAGAGAAGTTTGGATGTGACTGATAAAAATGCTGGACTGCAAAGTTAAAAGACATGGGTTCAGATCTCCATTCTACTATTTTATTATGTGCTTGGACATGCCATTTAATTATTTGTCCCTTGGTTTCTTAATTTTTTTAAAAAGTGGGGTTGGACTTGATGAACTCTAAGGATTTTTCCAGCTCTGAATGTATTCCACATGAAGAAGAGGGGATTGAGGGTAGATAAGAAGACAGAATGGCAGCATTGAGTTATCTTTAAGGAATTTCAGATTCCTTAGCCTAGACAAATTATATCCTAAGGTACTGGATATACTAGCTAAACAATCACTCTCAATGATCTTTGAGGAATTGTGGAGAATGGAAAAGGTATAAAAGTAAAGAGATAGATAAAAGTCTCTTTATTTTTTTTAAAACTATAGATGTCAAACAATGGCTTGATAGCATATCATGCCTGAAAGATCCAAGAACTTTTAAATGACCATAAATTAAATACCAACTCAGGATATGATGTAGGTGCTAAAAAACAATTTTAAAAGACTTATGTTGAGGAAGTAGAAGTTTCATTGTACTCCAGATCAATTAGACCATTTTTTGAGAGACAGTAAAGTGTGCTCTCTTTGAGTCAGAAGAACTCAAAAGAACTCAATTCAAATCCAGCCTCTGACACTTAACAGCTGTGGAACCCTGGACATCACTTAGCTGTTGGGACCTTCAGGTTCTTCCTATGTAAAAATCTGTCAAAGGTACTACCTACTTCATGGGGTTATTGTGAAATCTAAATGACTTAAAGTAGGGAGAGTATCTATTAATCATTTTTTATATTATAAGCACTTGCTCAATATACAAATACCAGCAAGCAATCCTTGGCTTCAAGAAGTTTACATTCTAAAGGGGGCAGAAAATATATATAAACAGCCACTGGAAATAGGTATGTATGTATGTGTATATTAATAGGAGTGGGGGAAAGGCCTAAATCAGATGGGTAAAACACTAGTCCATTGATGATGGTTCCAGAGTCAGAGACTAAAAGTTCTAGTGGGAGAAGGTAGAGACTATGACTGAATGAAAAAAAAGACAAGGTATGGAATCAAAAGAATCTGTAAAAAAGTGTTGCATAAATGTTGGCATTTTGTTGGGATCTGGACACTACATTCTAACAACATTGATCAAGGCCAGGGGTTCTTAAGTTTTTTTGTGTGTCTTGAATTAATTGACATTTTGGTGAAACCAATGGACTCTTTCTCAAGATACTATTTATTTCTTTATATCTGAAGAAAATACCAAATTTCAGTTAGAGGTTTGTGAAAATAAAGATGTAATTATTTTTCCTGTCCAGTTCACAGACCTCCTGGAATCTATCATGGACCCCTTCCTTGGAGATCCATGGACCCTAGATTAACTTTTGTGTGTCACTATGATCATGAAGGATCTGGAATTAATTTCTTATTAAGGACGGCAGAAGCTTGGAGAGATGATTTCTGCCTTCAGATATCGTGAAATGCTGGCTCATGAATGTTTTAACAGACTTCTTTCTGTACCTGTAAGCTCTACAGGGATGGGGAACCTTTTTCTGCCAAGAGTCATTTGAATATTCATATCATTCTTGGGTCATACAAAAAAATCAGCTTAAAAATTAGCCAGCTATATTTGATCAAATATTTAATCAATTCATCCCTAAAAAGCTCCTGGTCTGCAATTAACAGTAAGAGTTCTCCAGTAATGAAACCCTGCCTACATTTGTCCAAGACAGTCTGAGTACCCCTTTTATTACCTAGGGAGCAGTGTGGATTTATTTATTTATTTATTTATTTTTTTACTTAGGACACATTGAGGAAGGAGACATTGTTCTGGTCTAATTGGAATAAACAGTCTGTCCAGGAGAAAAGGGCTCTAAGAAACCAGAGGGGAGGAAGCTGCTGAGCACATCTCTGTGGTTTATGAGGCTTTGGGGAACTCTATTGTATTTTATAACCTGTGTGATTGATGGGCTGAACAACCACCAACCGGCTGTCAGTTTGCTCTCACCAAATGAAAACTTAAATTGTAGAGTCTGATTTGTTGAGTCTTTTAATCAAAAGCATTCAGAATTTAAATAGACAAAGCCGCAATCAGGAAGGGATTGGTGCTTATACCTGGACTCTGATTGTGGGGATCTCTGAAGTGAGATCTAGTTTCCATTCCTGATTCCTCTCCTTTTTTTCTGTTTCATCTCTGGATCTGTCTCTCTGTTTTCCTCTCACTAACTTCTCCCTATTTCTTCCTCCCTCCCTCCCTCCCTCCTTCCCTCCCTCCCTCCCTCCCTTCTTTCCTTCCTTCCTTCCTTCCTTCCTTCCTTCCTTCCTTCCTTCCTTCCTTCCTTCCTTCCTTCCTTCCTTTTCCTTCCTTCCTTCCTTCCTTCCTTCCTTCCTTCCTTCCTTCCTTCCTTCCTTCCTTCCTTCCTTTTCCTTCCTTCCTTCCTTCCTTCCTTCCTTCCTTCCTTCCTTCCTTCCTTCCTTCCTTCCTTCCTTCCTCCTTTTTCTCACTTTTCTTTTTCCTTCTTGTATCCTTTATTCTCCCTTTCTCCCCTTTCTCCTCCTCCTTCCTTCCTTCTCTTTCTTTATTTACTACAAATCTGTAAAGCACTGAGTTAGACACCATGGAATTTTAGGCAGATAACTGAGATGGAGTCCCTTGCTTCAAGAAACAGAAAATGCATCTTAATAGGAAAAGTAAATCATTTCCATAAGTAGCTAAAAAGTTAGGAGGTGCATGGTATAATCAAGACTGCTTACCTTGGAATCCTTTTTAGTCCTGTTCTACCATTTGCAAGTTGAGTGACCTTGGATGGGTCATTTTATAGCTATGGACAGTGGTATGCTAGTAGCTGAGTAGAAAGTATTCTCAATACATTTTAAGTTTAATTTATATTATTAACATTTTTTTCCAACACTTTCTTAAGACTAGTAGATAATCAACCTAATAAACCATCCAGAATTTATAGCATTTAATAATTTCTGAAAAAAATTCTGAGAAACAAATGTTCACACTGAAAATTGACTCCAGTTTCTTATTTGAGAGGGCTATGATTTTAGTCACAGACCCATAGAATCTCAAAACTAGAACCACCAAGAAGTCATCTAGTGCAACTCAAATGGAATGGAAATCCATTTTTTTCAGGAAGTGATTATCTAGGGTAGGTAGCTAGGTAGTGCAGTGGATAGAATATTGACCCTGGAATCAGGAGGATCTGAGTTCAAATTCAGCCTCAACACTTACAAGCTCTGTGATCCTGGGCAAATCCCTTAATCTCAATTGCCTCAAGAAAAAAAAAATACCTCCCCACATATAAAAAAACAAACAAGTGATTAGCTGTCATAAGCCTGGGAGGAATCTTGGTGAACAGTGTTGGCCACTTGATTTTAAGACCTGCCTTAGGCATTTTTAATAGTGGTCTGATCCCTGACTTTTCATTTGACTGCTTCTCAAATTCAATTTCCTCATTTGTAATCTGGAGTTAGGGTTAAAATCTCAGAGTGCTGTGAGAATCAAATAACTTATATAGACAGCATTTTATAAACTTTAAGATGCTCCATAAATGTTAACTGTTATTGTTGTAGTTATTTGTCCTTCAATTTGAAGAATTTGGCTCATGAACTGGATGTAAGTGAGGCAAAGTTACACGAAGTTGTTAGCCTCTCTCCTCCTAACTCACTGAAGTCACATTGAAGGCAAGAAAAAAGTTACCATGACTGGCACTGGCCTAGGTTGTAGTGAATGACTTTGGTGTCTTTAATGTCTTACCAGACTCTGAGTGTGCCACAGCACCTGCTTCTACCACCTTTATGGCCTTTGGAAAAAATTGTTCTCAACCACCCATTTTGAGGAAGGGAAGATCTTCACATGTTTAGGGTAGACCTACCCCTAACTCATTGAGGGATTCAATGCCCTTTGTTTACCCTCAACGTGGTTTAGCCTATTTGCTTAGAAGGTTTTAGTAGGGTGTGTCCACTGTCCTTGCTACAGCTTCTTGGAGCTACAGGTGTTCTAGTGATGAGGAATTCACTACTCCCATAATCCTTTTGGCTAACTCTAATTTATTAGCAAGTTTTTTTTTAAATGAAGCCCAAATCTATCCCTGCAGTTCTCTTCCTTCAAGCTCTGCCCATATCACTATATGTGTTAAGTACCACAGATAAATGGAGTGTCTTCTGAGAGTTCTTTCACTCTGAGATGGGGCCAAGAGACGGATCTCTGACTTGCCTCTGAAGAAAGGGGAAAGGATCAGATTTTTTTTAAATTACTGAGATATTTTTGTTTTTATAATCACCTATATTTCTCAATTTATTTCCTCCCAGAGAACCATCACTCAGATGAATAAAAAAGAAAAACTAAAGTTCAACAAAATTAAGTAATACATCAAAAAACCTAATAGTTTTTACAAGGTCACGAACTCTTAGCCTCTGCATCTGCAAAAAAGGGTGGGGTGAATATTAGATCTAAGAGGTGTTTTGAATTCCTCTCAAGATGAAATGCTTCTAAGGGAATCATTGTTTTCTCAGGAATTACATGTTATTTATCTTTCTTATATTCTTTTGTCTCCCTCTCATCCCCCTCTTGTTTTCCTTCCTATTCTTTCTTTCTTCCTCCCTATTCTTTCCTTTCTTTCTTCCTTCCTAATCCTTTGCCCTCCCTTGTTCCCTCTCTTACTCCCTTTCTTCCTTCTTTCCTTTCTCCCTTTTCTCCTTCATTTCCTTCTTTCTTCCTTCTTCCTTTCTTCCTTCATCTCTTCCTTCCTTTCACCCTTCCTCCCTTCTCTTTTCCATCTCTGCTCTCCTCACTTCTCACCCACCCTCCCTTCCTTGCCTCCCTTCTTTTCTCCCTCCCATCCTTATAATTCTTGATTCATCTCTAATGAATTGCCCAGAAAGAAAAAAATTGTAAAGTTTTCCCTTAATAATTTTTCACATACTTAAGGTCCAACCAAAATGTCCTCCTTACATAGAACTAGAAATAATAGCTAGCATTTATATTATCTCTTTCAGGTTTGCAAAGCTCTTTATATATGTTATCTCACTTAGGCCTGAATTCATTCATTCCCTTCATCTGCCTCCTCCTTTTTCTTATTTCATTTTCCATGATTTGTAGCATTTTTGTGCTCCCTCCCCTGCCCCAATTACCTGGATTCCATTACTGGTGTTACTACCTAGACCTGAGTGATATTGAGCAGGTCTTTTCACTTTTGGCTGCAATCCACCCTGAAGGTGAAGCCTCCCATATTTCTTTTCTCTCTTAGGTAGGCACAAGATGCTAACCCATCCCTACAAGCAAGTTGGGCAGACTTTTCCTTAAAAATTAATGAGACCATCCTTGAGCCTTGGTTGTCTCAAGGAACTAAAGGTTCCTAAGTACAAAGCAGCCAAAAGGAAGTTGGAGTACTCCTGTTCTTGATTGGTGTATCACCTTGGATAACTACAAGAGTTCTCAATGCCTATCCTTTTCAAATATCCTTCTCCTGAATGGCTAAGGAAATCTCTCTCTCTCTCTCTCTCTCTCTCTCTCTCTCTCTCTCTCTCTCTCTCTCTCCTCCTCCTCCTCCTCCTCTTCCTTCTTCTTCTTCTTCTTCTTCTTCTTCTTCTTCGCTCCTTGAGATCATGGATTATGTTGATTTTCCAAAGTACAGTGCTTTGGACTTTGTAAGCACTTAAAAAATGCTCATTCATTCATTTTTTTTGAGCTTCAGTTGCCTCATCTGCAAAAATGTAGACATTGGACTATTAGGGACTATCATGCCCATGAACTTTTAAAAAGTAAAATAATTTAATAACTTTATTTCAAGATAATTGCTTTAATAATTCTATTTTATGCTTTTTAAAAATATTGTTTTCAGATAGGATCCATTGACTTCACCATATTATCATAGGGATTAATGACACAAAAATATTAAAGACTCCTAAACTAGATAATCTCTGAGGTCCCTTCCTGCTGGAAGTAAAGGATCTACAAATTCCTAGATTTCCTCCCCAACCTCCATCTCTCCCCTGTTAAAATCCTAGACACCTTTCATAGGATTAGACATGGAATCTGTGATTATATTGATAGGGAGCACTCCGGATGAGGAAACTTCCTCAATAGTGAAAGTTAACAGCTTCTCCATACATTATAAGTAGAAAAGAGTGCCTAGAATGCTGACTTTCACAGGTTATACAACTCATATATGTCAGAGACAAGACTTCTACCCAGGTCTTCCTGGTTTCAAAGCCTACTCTCTATTCACTGAAGATAAACTGCCAAACTGCCTTTGATTTACAAGATAGCTATAAACATTTTAGTATAAAATGCCATAAAAATGTAACTTTTTATTATTATGTAACAAACCTCTCTGAGCCTCATGCTCTCATAGCAGTAATGGCCTGCAGAACCTTTCCTGATACTCCCTTCCACTCCCCCCACCCTATTATTTCCTTTCTCTGAACCTTTGAAGCACTTGGACCTCCCTCTCTCATGACTCCATATTCTGCCTTGTATTTGCGTTCTTGTTTTATTCTTACTATTTGCCTCTAAACCCCATAAGGGCAATGATCCTATCCTCATCATCGTCCATTTAACTGCAAGATGCCACTTAGGTGCTTGCTGATTTGGACTGGCTCACAGTCTCCCTAATCAAGTGAATCTCATCCATCTATGAAGGTCTTGGTTGGGACCCACAACTTTTAAATCAAATTAGTTACCTGATTTTGAGAATGACATGAGAATGGATTGCATAAGAAATTTAGGCAGAAGAAGCAACCTCACACTATCCAAGACACTACAAAGATCTATGGAACCTAAGAATTACCAGGAAAGATGAATTCATGCTTCCATTTCCATGGTGTCTTCTCTGACTCTGATAGAGAGAACTTTAACTGGGAAGGTGGCACTACTCAGTTTTATTTTTTTATCTTTTCATGAACATAATTCAATTTAAGGAACATTTATTAAACACCTACTCTATGCCAGACACAATGAAAAATTTTGGAAATTCAAAGATTAAAAAAATTGGAAATCAGTGTCTAGATTCAAGGAGAATACATTCTAGTTTTAGAAACAGCAGGGTCTAGTATGTAGAAAGAATGTTTGGCTTAGATTCAGGAAAACCTGAATTCAAATTCTACCTCAGCTACTTAGTAGCTGAGTGACCCTGGGTAAACCAGTTGTAAAATGGGGGTGGATGGGAGATGACTTTTTTTTTTACTTAAAGATTTTACTTATTTTGAGTTTTGCAATTTTTTCCCAATCTTACTTCCCTCCCCCCCACCCCCACAGAAGGCTTTTTGCCAGTCTTTACTTTGTTTCCATGATATAATTGATCTCAATTGAATGTGATGAGAGAGAAATCATATCCTTAAGGAAGAAACATAAAATATAAGAAATAGCAAGATCAGACAATAAGATATCAGTTTTTTCCCCTAAATTAAAGTTAATAGACTTGGTCTTTGTTCAAACTCCACAGTTCTTTCTCTGGATACAGATGGTATTCTCCAATGCAGACAGCCCCAAATTGTCCCTGATTGTTGCACTGAAGGAATGAGTGAGTCCATCAGGGTTAATCATTGCCCCCATGTTGCTGTTAGGGTGTACAGTGTTTTTCTGGTTCTGCTCATCTCACTACTCAGTTCATGCAAATTCCTCCAGGCTTGGGAGATGACTTCTAAAACTATAATCCTATTTTTACAGTAAATATATGCAAGACAATTTGAGGAAGGAGAATAGTCATAGTTAGGGAAATCAGAGAAAGTGTCTCAACTGAGACTTGAAAAAAGCTTTAGATTCTAAAAGGTAGAGGCAGAGGTGTACTGGAGCCAGCTCCAAATAGTTTGGAAAGCCAATTGTTAAATTTTCATTGTGAGCATTTATATTTCAGATCACTGCGAATCTGGATTTGAGTCATTGTTTTGCTGATTGTCTAGACTAAGGACATATAAGTAATGTGGATTAAATTTAAAAGTATGCATGCTTACATTTATTTTTTCCTGGAGGGTTGGTTATTAAACATTTACCACTGTACTGTAGTTTCTATGAACATTGCTTGAGCTTAGTAATTTAGTAGAAGACTCAGGGAATGATATTGGCACCAGATTGGAGACCCGGTGACTCTAGGTTTAATAACAAGAAGAAGAAAGAAGAAGAGGAAAGGGAGGAGGGGGAAGAGGAAGAAGAAGAAGAAGAGGAAGAGGAAGGGGGAAAGAAGAGGAAGAAGAAGAAGGAAGAAGGAAGAAGAAAGAAGAAGAAAAAGAAAAGAAAACCTGGCCCCTTTATATAGCACTTTAAGCATAACGTTGAGCCTCCCAGCACCGTGAGGAGGTAGGGCTTTCTAGACCAGGACAGCAGTCTGTTGCATGTGCTAGAGATAGGAGCAGAAATTCTGTTTTTTTTTGAAACATGGGGAAGCCAGTTGGGTAGAGGGATAGAATATATAAAAGCAGGCAGGAGGGGCTGATAAGAATAAGTCTGGGAAGTGGGTTGTGAATTGTGAAGGGCTTTAAGTACCAGATAGGAGAGTTCATTTGGGATTTTATCCTGGAGATTAAATAGGGAGCCAGTGAAGATTCTTGAGTAGGTCAATGGAATGGACAAGGGAATTACTGTCCATGTCTTGTTTGGGAGACCAAAAGAAACCCTTCATGTTGGAAGAAACCAGGTCACATCCCTTTATCCCTTAAGTATTACAAGGAGATGTATGAAAAAAAGAGAACTGGAAATTGCAAAGTTTTGCTTTGAGGTTTGAGCCTGTTTTCATAACCTACAAGTTGTTCAACCTTGGACCAATCACATAACCTCTAAATGAGCCTGTTTCATAATCTGTAAAATGGGAAAAATACTATTTTTTTTGGTCATTGTCACATAGAGTTGTTGTGAATTACTCCAGATAAAGTAAGATGTAAGTGAACCCCCCCCCCCCCCAGCATTGCTGCCATCACCAGTACTCTGCTTTGAAGGGAGTGCATCTGGAAAAATGAAAGAGAAGAAAGATTGAGATGAGGATGGGAAGTGGGAAGGCAGGATCATTCAGTGGTCAGTGTGCTCTCTAGGTCAAGAAGCATTTAAAAAAATACTCCATTAAAAGTGGCCAGCTTTAAAGCCCGAGTAAATGACAGGATACATAAGAGATTAGCTTGTTGGGGTCCTTAGGAGCATCTGTTATTAATATCAGCAAATGCTTTTTAGAAATGACAGTGGAGCATTAGCACGGATATGAGAATGAATTTTAATGCCTTGCCATAAAGGAATATTCCTATCTAGGCTGGTTATGTATGAAAGGTGCTAACTTTAACATTAGTATGATTTTGGGGAGGATGGCACCACTGTGTGTCTGAGCTGCCTACTTGCCAGGGGTCAATCCATGTTCCTGGAGTGTCCCAGCCTAGGCTGCTTCGGACAAGAGCCGAGGAGGAGGAGGAGGAGGAGGAGGAGGAGGAGCTGGAGCTGGGTAGAACGTCTCAAGCTCCCATCAGGTGATGGTAATACAGGGAAAAGACAGAATCACTTCCTGTCACATTATTGAGTACTAGGCAAAGGAAATTAGCTTCCTCAGTCAAGTGTGACCCATTGCTCGCTCTTATTGATTGGTTCAGCTGCTCCTCTGCCAAAGAACTGAAATCTTCAGAAGATAGAAATGTAAGATATTTCCAACATGGAATGGTGTGGGAAGAGATGTAGATTTGGACTTTAAGAATTCCAAATTTCTCGTTCAAATCCCAGCTCCATTACTTGCTCCATGTGCAAACTTGAGCATATTGCTACTCCCTTTTGTATCTTGGTTTCCTCATTTATAAAATAAGGGGAGCTGGACTAGGACTTTGCCTTATAAGATCCCTCCCAGCTCTGAAATCTGGTGATCATACAAAACGTTGTCTAATTAATACATTTATTTTATGGGGGTTTTTTTGCAAGGCAAATGGGGTTAAGTGGCTTGCCTAAGGCCACACAGCTAGGTCATTATTAAGTGTCTGAGACAGGATTTGAACCCAGATACTCCTGACTCCAAGGCCAGTGCTTTATCCACTACGCTACCTAGCTGCCCCTATTTTATGGGGTTTTTTTTTTTCATTGCAAAATGTAAATTCCTTGAGGGAGTTTGTTGCAGGGATTGTTTTTATCCTTGTATCCCTAGTATCCAGACACAGTGTCAAAGCACAGAATATTGGCAACTATGTGGTGATAACAGTGTATAGAGTGCTCAGGTTGGAATCAGGAAGGCTCACTATCCTGTTTTCAAATGTGACCTCAGACATTTATACACTGTGTGACCCTGAACAATTCACTTATCTGTAAAATGAGCTAGAGAAGGAAATTGTAAATCACTCCAGTATGTCAAAAAACCTAAATGAGGTCAAGAAGAGCCAGATGTGACTGAAACAATTGAAAACAACAAACAATAAATGTTTGATGAAAGAGTATCTGAGTAAATCTAGATGGTGAAGTCTTGAAGAATTGTGCTGATCCCTTATTATTTCAATACTTTGATATTTTCAGGATATATCCTCTTGCACTGACTTTCTAGTAATGAACATCCTTGAACTATGAAAGGCTGCTCCTTGGGTGAGAGGAGACCATTGTTGAACCTATGCTTGAAATATTTTTTTGGCCTCATGGAATTTGCTAGAAAATTATCAGCCTCATCAATATCACTAGCAAGTTAAAGTTTGGAGCAAACATTATCTTATTTGATTCTTAAAATAATCCTGGGAGGTAGCTGCTATTATTATCTCCATTTTATAGTTGAGGAAACTGAGGCAGATCGAAGTTAAGTGACTTGCTAGTAAGTATCCAAGGCAGGATTTGAACTTGGGTCTTACTGATTCTAGATAAGGCCCCATGCCCCCTTCCTTCAGAAGATGGTATTCCTACTCTTGATCAGACACTGGAGCAGGATATTAATGAAATCTCTTAGTGTTATATTATACCTACTCTTTCCATGTGGGAATTCCTTTCTGGTATTTCTTGAGAAATTTTTATATTTTTCTGAATCCCAAATCCTGAGAAAAGTCAGTTGAGAAATTGGAAAAGAGAATGAATGATAATTCTCTTGCAAGAATTTAAGGTTAAAAATAAGTGCAGAGAAATTACAGATTCTTAGGAACCCACTAATGTGGACTCAAAAACAAGATCGGGAAAATGGTGACTCTTGAAGTCAAAGGTTAAGGTTGACATTTCAGGGGCAAAGGACAGGAGAGATGTAGTCACAATGTAGTCAGTCTGGTTGCAACTGAAGTTTTATTATGTATGAGTTCATGGCCTTATTGTATGTGGATGGTGAATCATTTTTGCAAATAAAATAAATATCAATAAATTCATATGCATAGTATACTTTATAAAAACACTATGAGTGGTATTCCAAGAAACAATAAGCTTTGAAAGCAAAATAAGTCCTTAAATTGAACCTTTTGACACGTGATCCTATGTGATGTTGTTAACCTTGCTAGGAGATTTAAATGTTAGGTTACTTGAATACTATCCAATAATGGACACTAAGCTTCTCCACTGTTTGAATATTCACTGCAAGCTACAGTTCTTTATAAATACTACCATACCCAATATTTCTTATGTATTAAACAAATTTCTGTAGAGATCCATAATAATGAGTAGAGTATGAAGAATGTTCAAAGTATTTTAAGAAAGATAAGTGAAATCAGTATGCTTATTGCCATTTGTGTTTTAAATCATTTTCATAAAATATTGATTCATAATCATAATAAACAATGTATTTGTTATCATCTCATTTTTTTAGGTTTTTGCAAGGCAAATGGGATTAAGTGGCTTGCCCAAGGCCACACAACTAGGTAATTATTAAGTGTCTGAGGCCAGATTTGAACCCAAGTACTCCTGACTCCAAGGCTGGTGCTCTATCCACTGTGCCACCTAGCCACCCCTTGTCATATCATTTTTAAAGGAGAAAATCTCTAGAACTTGTAGAACAACTATCTCTGAAAAATTATTATTATTATTTATTATTATGGTCACCCATTATTATTTAAAAACATAAGTAAATGCTATGAAGAATAAAATACTTGTGATTTAGGTAATTTCTGAGAATTTCCAGAAATTATGATTTCTTATTCCTGAATCCTATAGGTTGATATTCATCAGGAAACATGATTCTTTCTTTAACTCTAATGACCCCAGTGAAAGAAGTTCCCATTATCCATTTTCCTTTGGATGCATCTTTCTCTGTAAGGCTCAGTCAGTTGATAAACTTTAATTAAACACTTACTTTGTGCCAGACAGTGTCTTAAGTACTGGAGATACAAAGAAAGACAAAAAATGTTCATTACCCTCAATGATCTCCCATTCTAATGGGGGGGGGGGGAAGGACAAAAATCAAAACAATTATGTTCAAACAATATTGATACAGGATAAAATGGATATAATCAATTGAATTATGGGACAACATATCCAAATTTCTATTACTTTCTTGACAAGTCCAAGATAGATACTTCTTCTCCCCTCTTATAATTCTTCCCCTCCTTGCTGCCTCAAACCCACCATGAACTTGAAAGATGATGGTGTGATTCCAGCTACAATTTCATATCTGTCTGGCTCTCAGGACCAATTTACCTGGGACAATTTGTTAAACTAATAAATGGATGAACCAAGGCAATTGCAAAAAGGCTCCAATTCTCTCTCTTCTCAAGGTATTGCCAGGGATATTGAGAAGTCAGTTCATCAGTCGTTAGTCTTTATCTCAAATGAAACTCTCTTATTTCAGAACTCTTCTTCCAGAGTTCCCTGTTTTTGTTGAGGGAACCACAAACCTTTTCTGTTATCCAAATTTTCAACTTTTAAGTCACCTTAATTCTTCCTGTTTTCTCACTCCACTATATCCCTCCAGTTATCATATTATATTGATTGTACCTCTGCAATTTTTCTTGTATCCACTTTCTTTTTTCAAGTTATGCAGACCCTACCTGATTTTGTGTCCCTATTATCTCACACCTGTACTACAGCAATAGGTTTTTCATTAGGATTCCTGCTTTTTAATATGTCCCTTTGATGCTAGGAAAACATGTAGCTGACTAGAGGTTTGGGTAGAATATGAAAGAATTCATGTAAAACCAAACTCTGACCCAGAAAAAATTTTAGGTTTAGGGTTTTTTTTTTAAAAAGATTATAAACTATTTCTGTGGTTATCAGAAGCTAAGAGAAGGAAAGAGTAAAGGCAATGGGAAGCCAGTGAACCATAAGCAACCTAAACCACCATAAAAGGCTGAACAATAAGGAAAGGAATTGAAGCGACATCAACGACATAGGCCACCATGGGGAGGATAAGCAATAGGGAAAGGTATAAGAGCAAGAGAAGTTATGTGGGGAGGCATGCTCCCCAAGAGCAAGCTACCTTCACTAGAAGACAAGCAACTCAAATGAGGGGAAGGTGAGCTTTTATGGAGGATGTATGGAGACTTAGGAGGGGCCAGGTAGCTCAGAGAACAGAAATGAGATAATGAGAGATATGTTGATGAAAAGCTGTAACTCAAAGGGCTGTAGCTTAATCCTTTGAGGCTAGGGCAGGGATCATTGTTTTGTTGCAGATTTTTGTCCTTCTTTATTGAAGAAGACCAAAATAACATCACTATGTTTGAGACAAATTACAGTGTGTCCAACTGTGACTGATCAGACCAATACAAGCTTGGAATGCACATGTGAACACCTGAGGTGGGTATTCTGAACTTACCAATGTCACATTTTCTTTGAACTGCTTCCATTTTGCCATCCTCATAGAGTGCAGCCCCCCATCTCTGATGAGAGCACACTATGCTGGGTTGTCCTGTGCCAGTATCTCCCATGCTGTATAATAAATTCTTAAGTTCTTCAATGAGACCTTCAGGATATCTTGGTATCACTTCTTCTGATCCCCTAGTGAGCACTTGCCCTGTGTGAGTTCTCCATAAAATAGTTTTTTTGGCAAGCTTATATCTGGCATTCTAACAACCAGACCGTAGTAGTTTCACTCTCTGTAGTCATGTTGGAATGCTAGGCAGTTTAGTTCAAGAAAGGACTTCAGTGTCTGCCAGGTGATCTTCAGAATCTTCCTAAGACAATTTAAATGGAGGTGATTCAGTTTCCTGACTCAGTACTGGTAGACTGTCCAGGTTTCACAGGCATGTAGCAATATGATCAGCACAATGGTTTTGTAGACCTTCAGTTGGTAATCAGTCTAATACTTCTTCTCTCCCATATTTTCTTTTGGAGTCTCCCAAATACTGAGTTAGCTCTGGCTATGCTAGTGTCAACCTCATTGTCAATGTGTACCTCCTTGGAAGGACACTACCAAGGGAAGTGAACTTGTCCATAGAACTCAAAACTTCTCCAGTTGCTATAATTGATGGTTCCTCATATGGATGGTATGGCTCTGACTGATAAACATCTGGATTTTCTTAGTGTTCTTTGTAAGACCAAAATGAGCACAAGCAACAGAGAATCCATCCATAATTTGTTGCATCTCAGCTTCAAAGGCTACACTGAGGGCGCAATCATCTGCAAATAGAAGATCCTGAACCAACACTCCCTCTACTTTGGTCTTGGCTTGTAGCCTCTTTAAGTTAAAGAATTTGCCATCAGTGTGGTAACTGAACTTGATACCATGTTTATCCTCTTTGAATGCATTTGATAACATGGCTGAAAACATCATGCTAAAAAGTATGGGAGCAAGGACAAAGAAAGACATCAAAAAAAGATAAAAAGAAAAAAAATTTTGTTGATAAGGTTTCAAGGAGGGACAAAGTACTTTACTAAAAGTTCATTGACCTCATCTCAATGACTTGCACAATAGGATGTAGGCTAGGGATATGGTCAGTATAGATAGAAAGCACAGATTAATTATAAATTAATTATTAATTAAATATTAATTAATTATAAATTAAATAAATTAATTATAAAATTATAAAACATATTTCTCCATCCAATATTTTCCCTACTTTACCTTCTTCAATCCATCTTTTAATCAATTCCTAATATGCCTAAACTATAGTCTGACCATGCCAAAATCTTCCTATTGCCCCTAAAATAAAATACACAATTCTTAGCTTGGTATTTTAAACTAGCTCCCACCTATGTATGAAATTACCTTTTTAGTCTTATACAATATTATTCTTTTTTACACACTCTCTTCCTGCTAGACTGTGCTGCTGGCTGTTCTCAGGGCATGACTAGTTGATGTTCTGTCCATACCTTTCATACAAGCTGTTTTTCTATATCTGGAATTCATTACATTCTCACTTCCACCTCTGAGAATATCCAACTTCCTTTAAATCGCAGCTTAGACACTGTCTTTTACACAAACAAGACATTTGCTATTGCCCCATTTGGTGGTAGC
Source organism: Macrotis lagotis (assembly GCF_037893015.1). Classification (NCBI taxonomy): domain Eukaryota; kingdom Metazoa; phylum Chordata; class Mammalia; order Peramelemorphia; family Peramelidae; genus Macrotis; species Macrotis lagotis. The sequence continues at coordinate 61,960,929 of NC_133661.1, forward strand.
AATCACTTTGTGTGTGATTCCTATTTGTTTATATGAGTGTATGTGCACTTTGTTCAGCAGAAAATCCTCAAGGACAGGGATGGTTTTGTTTTTGTTTTTGCACACTCATTGCTTAACATAGTTTCTTGAACATAGTAGGATTTCATAGATTTTTGTTGAACTGAATTGAATTTAATGCTGTCATGATGCGTTTAGAATGATCATCTATATTTCTATCAGTCCGTTGTTCTTGCTAAAGTAGGAGAACCTGCTTTGTTAGTAATCTTGGCTCTAAAGGTGGGAATCAAAATCAGAAATTTTGAGCTCTTGGAGAAAACCCATCTATATTATCCAATAAAGGATTTCCCCCAGTCTAACTGTATCATTCAGTAGTTAATAAAAAAACAATACTATGGTGGATGTTTTATTCCCCTATGGTGATTGCATTGGAAGAGTAACTAGTTTAATCACAGTTGTAAAGCATCTATTGATTAAAGCACTTAACTTGATGGTCCAGATCTGTTACATAGGCTCTTCCCTTTGTTCTTTCCTGGCTGCAAGTCATTTAACATTCTTGAATCTTCTTGATGGTATCATAAGGTACTCTGAGCTTTGGCCTTTTCCCTGGGAATTGGTCCATCATCTTAATTTTTAAGTGTTCCTCATTTTTTATAAACAGTGCTTAGTTTTTTTAGGAAGGTTATTTGATGATCAAATTTTATGTTTTTCATTCTTTTGATATTTCGAAGCTGCCTTCAACTTTGTTCTAGCTGTCTTCATTTCCAACTGTGGGTTTGTATGTGCACATCTGCTTACTTCTTAGCTACCTTGTAAGATTATTTTGTTATGCTCTTGAAGGTTGACAATAATGTGTCTGGTTGAGTTGAATTTGCTGTTCTTCCATGTTAGTATTCTTTTAATTCTATCTATTTGTAGTCTGTTCAAAATTTTTCAATATTTCTGGGAATTTCCTGACATGATTTGTGGTCATACTATGATTAGATACTTTCTTTAACAGATTTCCAAAAGTCTGATAATTCTTAATTTTCTGAGTTGTTTTCCTGTTTCCATGGTTACCATTTTGATATTTAGGAAAATAATTTTACTCTATCAACTTCTTTGTCTTAATTTATATATTCCATGGATATTTGTAAATACCAATTGGGTTAACTAAACTTGCTTTGTAATTTTAATTTCAGTGGTAAAATATCACAACTTTTCAGATACTCCATCTCCCAGGATACCTTGGTTTTTTTAAATCTCCAATAGCTAAGAACTCAATAGCTTTCCTTCTCTGCTAAAGAAGAAACTTGGAGGGGTGGCTAGGTGTTGCAGTGGATAGAGCACTGGCCTTGGAGTCAGGAGTACCTGAGTTCAAATATGACCTCAGATACTTAATAATTACCTAGCTGTGTGGCCTTGGGCAAGCCACTCAACCCCATTGCCTTGAAAAAATCTAAAAAAAAATTTGGAAAAAAAAGAAGAAGCTTGGAAGACTCAAACTTCCTAATATGGTCAGAATGATAGTTTCTTTTTCCCTCTAGCAAAGAATTTGAAAATCAACTAACTTTCCAATTCACCAATTTTCCCCTATCCCACAATATGAATCAACACTCCACTCCCTCTCCTGAGGTCTTGCTTGACCTAGATTAAAAATCCTTTGAAAACTCACCTAACTTTGACTTCACCAGTTTTGGTGCCCCATTTCACCAACCACTCCAGTGAATATGAGTAAGTTTCATCCTTCATGAATGCCTACAGTATTCTGAATTTTTCTTTTCAATAGGGCATATTTATTTCATGTTCTTTTTCTTCAAATATATTTTTTATTTACTTAAATATTCCCAATTACATGTAAAATTTTTTAACATTAATTTTTAAAATTTTGAGTTCCAAATCTCTCCTTCCACTTCTTCCCCTCCTTGAAAAAGCAAACAATTTGATATCAATTATACATGTGAGATCATGTAAAACATAGTTCCATATAAACCACGTTTCCATAATATTCTATATTTCCATGTTGCAAAAAAAGAGACAAAAACAGTTTTTTAAAGTATGCTTCAATCTGCATTAAGTTTATCAATTCTCTCTTTGGATTTTTCATCATTGGATCCTTTGGAATTGTCTTGAATCATTGGATGGATCATCATACAGTGTTGCTATTACTGTGTACAATGTTCTCCTGGTTCTGCTGATTTCACTTTGCATGAGTTCATATGTCTTCCTAAGTTTTTCTGAAATCAATCTGCTCATAATTTCTTATAATATAACTTATCACAATCATATACCAGAACTTGTTCAGCTATTCCCCAATTATTGAACATCCCTTTGATTTCCAATTCTCACAAAAAAAGAGTTCTATAAATATTTTTGAACAAATATATCCTTTTCCTTTTTCTTTGATTTTTGGGATATTAGTAGTGGTGTTGTCAGTCAAAGGGTACACTCAATTTTATAGTCCTTTGGATATAGTTCTGAATTGCTCTCTAGGATGGTTAAACCAGTTCACAACTCCACCAACAGTGCATTAATGCCTCAATTTTTCCACATCTACTCTGGCATTTGTCATTTTTCTTTTTTGTCATGTTTGTCAATCTGATAGGTGTGAGATGATATTTCAGAATTAATTTGCATTTCTCTAATCAGTAGTGATTTAGATGATTTTTTCATGGGAATATTAATAGCTTTGATGTTTTCTGAAAATCTGCATGTTTATATCCATTATATCATTTGGAGAGTGACAATAATTTTGAGTCCCTATATAGTTGAGAAATGAGACCTTTATCAGTAAAACTTGCTGTAAAGTACTACCCCTCTCCCCACTTTCTGCTCCAAGTGCCCTGATTTTCTTTTAATTTTGACTATATTGATTTTGTCTGTGCAATATTTTTTTAATTTTATCGAATCAAAATTATCTATTTTACTTCTTGTGATCCTCTCTATATTTTTCCAGTCATAAACTCTTCTCTACTCCATCAATCTGACAGATACATTTCCCCATGTTCCCTAATTTACTTATGGTATCACCCTTTATGGTTTATGTTTAAATCATTTATCCATTTTAGTCTTGTCTTGGTAAATAATGAGAGATGTCAGTCTATTCCTACTTCTAAAAATGCTATATTTTCTCTTTTGTTAAATGATGAGTTCTTATCACAAAAGCTTGGATCTTTCAGTTTATCAGACACTAGATGACTGGTCATTTACTACTGTGTATTGTGTACTTAATCTATTCCATTGATCCACCATTCTATTTTCTAGTCAGTATTAGATTGTTTTTGATGATTATTGCTTTGCAATATAGTTTGTAATCTGGTACTGCTAGATCACATTCCTTCTCATTCTTTTTCATTGATTCCCTTGATTTTCTTGACCTTTTGTTCTCATTTTAAATTTTGTTTTTGTTTTTTATAACTCTATAAAATGATTCTTTGGTAATTTGATTGGTTTGGCAATTGGTTTGGTAAGTGAATTAACTTAGGTAGAATTGTCATTTTTATTGCATTGGTTCAGCCTACCCACTAACAATGGATATTTCTCCATTTGTTTGGACCTGCCTTTATTTGTGTGAAATATTTTGTGATTGTGTTCATACAATCCCTGGGTTTCTCTTGAGAGCCCAGGAGGGCTCTCAAGTATTTTATATTACCTGCAATTATTTTAAATGAAATTTCTCCTTCTCCTTCCTACTGGGTTTTGTTGGTAGTATATAGAAATGCTGATGATTTCTATGAATTTATTCTATATTCTACAACTTTGCTAAGGTTGTTTAGTGTTTTTTTTAGTTCATTCTATAGTGTTTTCTATGTATACTATCAGATCATCTGCAAAGAAAGATAATTTTGTTTTCTTATTGACTATTATTATGTTTTACAATATCTTTTCCTTGTCTTACTTCTATAGATAATATTTCTGGTACAATATTGAATAATAATGTTGATAGTGGGAATTTTTCTATACCTCTAATTTTAATTGGAAGGATTTCAAATTTATCCCTGATGTAGATAATGCTTGCATTTGGTTTTAGTAATCATTTTAAGAAAGGCTCTATCTTTTCTTATGTTATCTAATGTTTAATAGAAAGGGTTTGTATTTTGTCAAAAGTTTCTATGCAGCTATTGAAATAATCATGATTTTGTTGTGTTTTTTTTTTTGTTTGGGTTAAATAAACTTATAGTTTTCCTAATATTGAACCAGTTCTGCATTCTTGGTTTAAGTTTCACAGTCTTGGTGTATAATCTTTGTGATAAATTGTAATCTCCTTGCTAGTATTTCATTTAAAATTTTCACACTGATATTCATTAAGGTAATTGGCCTGTAGTTTTCTCTTTCATTTTTGGTCTCCCTGCTTTAGGTATCAAAACCATATTTGTATCATAAAAGGAATTTGTCTGGACTTCTCTACCTAATTTTTTCAAAAAGTTTTGGAATTGAAATAGCATTGGAATTAATTGCTCCTAAAATTTTTGCTAGATTTCAATTGTAAATCCATCTTGTCTTAAGATTTTGTTTCTAAGGGTGCTCTTGTTTGACATGCTCAATTTCTTTTTCTTAGATAGGGTTATTTAATGAGTCTCTTCTATTATCTGGGCAACTTGTATTTTCATAAACTCATCCATTTCACTTCAATTATCAGTTTTACTGGCATATAATTAAATTTTTTAAAAATAATTTCTTTAATTTTATTTTCACTGGTGGTTTATTCACATTCAACATTTATTTATGATACTGGTAATTTGGTTTTCTTCTTTTTATTTTTAAAAAGCAATAAAATTAACCAGTGGTTTGTGTATTGAATTCTTTTTCATAAAACCAGCTCCTGTTTTAATTTGTTAGTTCAATGTTTGTTGTTGTTACCTTTTGTTTTGTTTTAACCTTCAATTTTATGAATCTCCTTTGATTTTCACAATTTATATTTTGTTTAATTGTAGATTTTTTCCCTTGTATTACTTTTTTCTTCTGGTTCCCATCTTGTTCTGCATTCTGTTTTGTGGTATCTTACCTCCTAGTCATGTAGGTTTTCTATTTTAGGTGTATCAGCAGTCATCCAGGGCTGGGACTAATGGTTTCAGCAGATGCTACTTCCTCCCAAGTTACTGCTTAGAAAATGTTGGAAGTAAGAGCTAGGACCTTGACTCAGAAGAAGAACCTCTTGCCTTCTTCCTGACCTAAAGGCTATAACTAGGGGCTTGATGCATCTCAGGTTTTTCCCCCTTGCAAAAAAGACACATAAAGGAGATTGCCTTTTTCCTTGTACTGAATCTTGGGATCTTGAACTTCCTTCGGGTTGATAGAACAATTTCTCATGATCTTTTTTTCCACTTATGTGATTATAAGTTATAACCTTCCATCTGTTTATTACTCATTTTATTTTGTTTTTGGAAAATCCTAACTTTGATGCTGCCATTAGAATGGTTTCAATACTTTTTTCTTCTAGTGTTTTTGATTCTCTTATGCTATTTATTGACGTATTTATCTATCTTGTCTTTTTCTGTCTCTCACTCTATTTCTGCCTTTGTCTCTATCTGTCTCTACACTTACACATAATTGTCAGAGCTTTCTTTGATTTGCTCATTCTTTTTAATGGTTTAAAATTTTTTTTGATTTTATTTTATTTTTTTAATTGATGGAAAAAAGCAAGCATTTCTGTAATTTGTATGATAAGAGATGATTGCATATGAAGCTTCAAATGAATTATGGATAACTTGTGATTCCTTTTAAATATATAAACAAATTATTATATAAATTTCTATTTTCTTTTTGAAATTTTTCTTTGAGGATTTTAATAGTTTTAAGTCTTTTTAATATTTTCTATAACTATTTTGAGAGGCATATTGAGGCTCCCTTAAGACTGTCTAGAAGTCATATTTGGGGAATTCAAGTCTCACCTATTAAAGTTGGAGAAAAGAACTTTGTGTTCAGATCAAGTTCAAGTATCACTCGCATATGTCTATGATTATATTATGTTTCTTTTTCACTTTTTAAAAAAACTGTGTAATTTGTATGAAATGCTTTTTAAATCTCTTGTCCTTATTAATTTGGTTGGTTCACATGTTGTGAGTACATTAGAATGTGTACTCTGAGAGAAGGATGGTTACTACCTCTAGTAAGGCACTTAATAATTATATGATCAAATTAAGGTAATGATCTTTCCTGAATCCTATCATTAAAGAAAAGGGTAGATAAGATTACTTTGACCTGAAGTAGTTGGGTCCTAGAATTAAATCCTGGGGTGACCCTCATTCAAGTGACTCATGAACTATGAGATGTATCACAGAAAGATCCAACAATATTAAATTATTGTATTGTATCACTTTGTTGAATACTGAAAATTAGTTATTTGTTCCAAGGCATTGCTTGGAAATTTGTTGCCATGTAGACTTTTTTTGTTAAGTGATTCTAATTCATAGAATATTTATTAAGGGACTGAAATGTGATAGACACTGAACAAGATCAAATCTTTACCTTCTGGCAGCTTACAATAAAGAATAAAATAAATGAATATGTAATAATAAAGCAAAGCACGTTCTGATAAATGCATTACAGAATCAGAAGCAAAATGATCTGGGAGTTCAGGAGGAGGAAAACCCATGGCAGGGGAGGGATGCTGCCTTTGGTAAAGGTTGCTAACTGTATTTGTTATAATAGAGTTACAACTGGCAGGGGAGAGATTGGGCATTGATAAATATAAGAAAAAAGAAACAAATGTTGTATTCAGATAGTTAATGTTTACTGAATAAGTGGTTCTGTTGATGTTCAGTATTAAGTGAAACATTTTTAAAAAGGGCGTGTGAAGGGAGAAGCATCTTACATAGGTCTTAAAGGACAGGTATTGGTTCATCTAATGAAGATGGAGGAAGAAGGACAATGATTTTTTTTTCTATCAATCAGTTTTCTCAATCAATAAGTTTCCTCATCTATAAAATGAACTAGAGAAGGGAAAAGGTAAACCACTCCAGTATCTTTGCCAAGAAAACCCCAAATGGGGTCACAAAGAATTGGACATGATTGAAAATGGGACAGTAACAAACAAAAAGTAGTTTAAGGGTAGAAAGAGAGGTTAACAATAATTATTGTTCATTAATAGAAATCTTTTGCATTTGGCATTGTTAATTCTCTTTACATATGTGCTCTAGTCCTTGGGAAACTGGAGGAATGGCTTTTGTCCTTCAGGAATGCTAGCTTGTGTTTTCTCTCTCCACCCCACAAGTAGTTCAACACATGATGTATCTGAGAGGCACAAAGGGCAAGTATTAAAGTAATGAATCTACTGGGGCCACAAATCGGTAACCTGACCAGCTGTAATCTCCAAAGCCAACTTCCTCACTCTTGCCTGGACTTTATTCAGGCCTGGTGACTGACGGCCAGCCAGCTGAGCTCCAGCCAGAATGGACATAAAGGCAGCAGCACCTCCCAGCTGGTGCTGAGCTTTGCAGACTAATGCAGTGACCTGGCTTTCAGAAGCCCAGCTGGCTTAGATTAGTGGAAAGGAAGACATCTCTCCACCAGATTCCACAGGGAAATTCCACACAAGTGGGAAGCTAAATATCACTAACTCAAAGACATCAGAGGAGCCAAGACCAGTTCTCTTTCCCCCAGGCTAATTTCTTTGCTTAGAGGAGAAGTGGATCCCTCAGGAAAGACTACAGTCACAAGAGTAGTCTCCTCAGGGTACTAGCTTTCTCAAACCTCTTAAGTTGGCAAGCAGAGTCCTAACTAGGGAATATCTGTTCCTGGAGCATGTTGGGACAACTGGGAATGGGGAAATTCCCCTGGGGTATAGCCACCAGTGGAGAACCTAGGGCACTGATACCATGGATTTGGAGGGTCAGAGTTATGACCACCCATAGGGAAGAAGTGTACCCTGGGGGCAGTACTGTTGGTGCCCTCTAAATTTCAGAATCCTGATACACAGTGCAGATCACCCTACCCAAGTTCTTCCATTACCTTTTCAAAATCCAAGAAGTCTATGCTCAAACATTTCTTAAGACTAAAATATGCCTTCACCCTTCAAATCTTCATCACAACTCTTCCTTTCAATCTAATACCCTGGAGTGGTTACTCCATGATTATAGCCTGTCTTGGAGTATCCATTTCTCCTAAGCAAGGAAGTTAATCTAGAAAAGAAGTTATCATGATGAAATGGGACTGGGGAAGGCTCTCCTCTCAGTTCTCTTTTCACCAAATCTCCTATTCTCTATTTGACAAGACTGTCAATAGGAGAATTAATGCAGTCTTATAGTGAGTCAAATAGAATAGGGTATTTCACAGTAATAACCTGATAGTCATGAGATCTGGATTCAAGTCCTGATTCAGTCACTAATTAGTTACATGACCTTAGAAAAATCAATTCCCCTCTAAGTGTCTCTTCTTTTTAAATTGGTGGCTTTGGACAAGTGATCTCTTTTTTTTTTATGTTTTTCAAGGCAATGGGGTTAAGTGGCTTGCTTAAGGCCACACAGATAGGTAATTATTAAGTGTCTGAGGCCAGATTTGAACCCAAGTACTCCTGACTCCAAGGCCGGTGCTCTATCCACTGTGCCACCTAACCACCCCTGGACAAGTGATCTTAAGGGGCCCTTCTAGTGACTCTAGATTCTAGGAGGATCTAGGGCCATTTTATAATTCTAGGAGATCCAAGTCAGAGGCTTTCTCTATTATTGACACTTTCAGTCAAAGGTAGGTCTGGGGGCACAGAGTAAGGGATAGAGATCTCTAATAGGAGCTCAGTAATATAAAAATTAGGGGCAGCTAGGTGGTGCAATGAATATAGCACCAGCCCTGCAGTCAGGAGGATGTAAGTTTAAATCTGGCCTCAAACACTTAATAATTGTCTAGCTGTGTTATCTTGGGCAAATCACTTAACCCTGTTGTCTTAAATAAATAAAATTTTAAAAAATAATATAACAATTGCATTTGTGTGAAGGGAAAATTGGCCTCATTTTCCTTCTTTCTTGGGAGGGTGGAAAGATACTTTATGAAGACAGTTGAGTTTTCTATAAGAAGAAGGATCTGGAAAAATTCTGGAAATTTGGGACTAACAGGTATCTCCTCTGGGGGATATCAGCCAGAGAACTGGGTATTAGCTAAACAAGTTCTCTTGACCCAAGACAGCTGTGCTTGGCAGGCAAGGATGATTGATGATAACTGCCAGAGAGGAGGTAGGGGCACTGCTCAGCCTGTTTACTAGTAAACAGAAGTACGTAGCCTAAAACTGCCACAAGTTGGCCCTAATTTGGCAACTTGCTAGTCTAGAAGACTAGAAGATGATGCTAGAAGATAGAAATGTTTCTCCAGTGCCAGCAGGCTTCTGCTTATTACAGTGAAAGATTGCCCTCTTTATGCTGGAAAATGTGTGGGTAAGCAAGGTTTTTTTCATAAGCAAACCATTCCTGCATATTTGTACAATTAATAATAGTTAGCTGTTAAAATAGCACCGACTGTATACCATTATTATCTCATTTATCCTCAGAGAAACTCTGCAAGTTATATTCTATTATCCTTATTTTACAGATGGGAAAATTGAGGTGAAATGATTTTTTTCAAGGTCATACTGATAGTGTTTGAAGCTGAATTTGAACTCATTTTGTGTACCTGGTTCAGGTCAGATTACATGTGATTAGTTCAGGGTATTATATTTTAAAGAAAGACATTGGCAGGGGCAAACAAGGTGGCTCAATGGATAGAGCACTGACCCCGGAGTCAGGAGGACCTGAGTTCAAATGTGACCTCAGACATTTAATGATTGCCTAGCTGTGTGACCATGGACAAGTCACTTAACCCCATTGCCTTAAATAATTTTTTTTAAAAAGACATTGGCATACTGGAGGGGACCCAGGATAGTAAGGAGATGGAGACCTTGGCTTCTAAGGATAGTCAACTTGGAGGAGGCAAGACTTAGGGGTGATTTGAAAGCTGTTTTCAAATATTTGAAAGGGTTGTGTTAGCAGGATTAGGTTTGTTTGATATATCTCTCGAGGACAGAATCAGGAGTCATGGGTAGAAGTTGAAGAAGGATAGATTAAGGTTTGATGGCAGGAAGAACTTCCCCATTATTAGAGCTGAAAAAAATAATTATTTTTAGAAACAATAAACTCCCCATCATTGGAGGCTGAGGGATCAGTTATCAACGTTGTTACAGAAGGGATTCACTGCTCAGGAAGGGCAGCTTGGTGGTATAGTAGAGCATTGGCCTTGGAGTTGAGGGACAGGAATCATGTATCAGATGCTTGATTCTTATTAGTTGTGTGACCTTGAGCAAGTCACTTAACCCTGATTTCCTCCCTTCCAGGGCCATCTCCATTTGTCCTGATTCACATCTCACCATTGGACTCAGATGGCTCCAGAAGAGAAAGTGAGACTTTGTTTACTATAGCACCCCTCACTCAAATTCAGTTCATGTGTTTGTCATGGCATTATCTTCCATATCATGGTCTTCTCTGATGATGAAGGACAAACATCATCATCATCATTATCATCATCATTGCTCAGGTATATATTAGACAGGATTATTTAATTTATAGCTTGGAGAGAATGTGATTCTGAGGGCTGTGGCTTCAGACAAGTTTATTGCTCTCTCCTGCCTTGACTTTGCATTTGTGTCCAAGGTTTCACATAGAATTTAAGTTTTGATCTTTCTAGATTCTTTTGCTTGACAAGTGACTGGATTTCAGTTGCTTAGAGAAAAACAATCTTCTCCAGATTGTTGTTGTTCATCCTTCATTCTCAAAGAAAACCAATGGCATCAGGAGGGTGATGTCTTGACTTGTGAGTGAATTGGATTTAAGTGAGGCAAAGCTATGCAAAGTCACCAGCCTCTTTCTCTTCTCCAGAGTTATTGGAGTCTAATGGCAAGACATGCATCAATTCTGGGTGATGACTCTGGGTATAGTGGGAGACATTGACCTTTACAAGCTAAGGTCTTTCCCAGGTCTTAGTTTGACTCAAGCAATGGCCATTCAGTGATTAAGGCTATATAAAAAATGAAGCAAAAAATGGCCTCTTATACTTAGTCAAAAGATTTTTTTTAATTTAAGGCAATAGGGTTAAGTGACTTACCCAAGGTCACACAGCTAGGCAATTATTAAGTGTTTGAGGCTGGATTTGAACTCAGGTGTTCCTAACTCCAGGGCTGGTGCTCTATACACTATACCACCTAGCTGCCCCCCAAAGAAGATTTTTTTAAAGCATTCTGAGAGGGGAAGACCCTTAGAGATTTCAGGCAAAACAGGAATAATTGGTTGATATTTATACTCACTCTGAGCCACAGTCATATAAAATAGTACAACTGAATGGAGAAGGAAGCTCAAGGAAATAACTCCTTAACCTCAGTCCAAAAAAATCATTTAATCAGCAATAACTTACTAAATACTTGGAAGGTGTAGGCCCAGGGGTGAATTGCTGGGAAATCATGAAACAAAGACAAAATGTGAAATAGTTTTTGCTCTTAGAGAACTTGCATTCTATCACAGGAAATCACATCTACATATTCAAGCATATAGAAAATAAACAAACCAAAAAGAAAGTATTTCTTTAGAAGAATATAGTGGTCAATACTAGGATCAAGAAAGACTTCTCACGACAGTGAATTTTAAAGCACCATGAACTATAGATGAGAATGGATGAATGAAAAAGCATTTCTGAACACATTACATGCCAAGCCAAGCCACTGGGCGAGAAATCGAAAAGTAAATACACTTTTTGTCTCAGGGAGTTTGTATTTTACTGGAAGGAGATGTTTAGGGAGTGATAGTCAGGGATGCCACATGTATTTCTTAGAAGTGAATCTGGTACCATCATGTTTCAGAGACCTTGGTTATGCACCAATATTGGAACATCTTTATTTTAATCTTCTGTGGCCCTCAGTGTACCCTTGCTTCATCTTGGCTCCTTCTTTCTCTTCTGGTCCCAGCCCCCTCCTATTTTTTATAGAGAACATGTGGTGCTTAACTTTGGATTAATCTTTGGGGTTGCAAGGAGCCATTTTCCTGAACTGATGCTATTTCTTTCTTCAAGTATCATCCTGAAAAAAGTATCTCCAGTAGGATGCATGCCAGCAAATCTGTTTTTCTTTTACCAGTTATTTTTTCTGACGTCTGGACACTGCTGTCCTTTGCCCGGCTTGTGGGCCAGATGCTCTCCAACAGTGGATGGGGTCAGAGTTGCTGACTTCATCTCAAAGCAATCTGAATGTGGTTAGCTATGGGTACTTGTTGCCTGAAAATCTTAAGGCTATAAAAGCATAGTTTGTAGGTTTATGGGCATCATAAATCCTAATTTCCCTCTTCTTTATAATTTTTGAAGATTTTGGTTCTATTGCCTTCATTTCTCTTAACCTTTCCCCAAAGCAAGAATCCACTCCCAGAACAGTATCTATTGTTGTTGTGTAAGTAACTCCTGGACCTCTTCCGTTCTATGTCATCCTGTCCTTGTTTCTGCTTATTGGCCCAATATCAGACTTCGGGTTATGTCACCCTCGAACCACTTGTTGTTTCCATCTGGAGCTCAATAGGATTGCAACATGGGTGAACAATGAAGAGGAAAAGAATCTTCCAGAGAACAAGGGGCTGATATCTGTTTCATGCCAACTCAGCTCCCAACACCTGCTGCTTTGCACCACAGGGACATCTTGGGAATGGGATGGATCATCACTAGATTGAGCTACCAGAAAAGGCATTTCCCTCATAAGATTAAAGTCCTAGTGAAACTGAGCCTTCTTCATACACTGACTGCTCTTTCAAAAAAGACCACTCAGAATTCCCCTAACCTCTTTATTCAGGTTGTAATCATTTATCTGCTTGGTCTGATTTTTTAATATTATAGGATGCTGTGTTAGGAATCAGAAAATAGGCTCGAGCCCTAGCCCTTTTGGTCTTTAATTATGGGACCTAAATGAATCATTTCTACTCTCTCAAAGTCCTTTTTTTATAGAATAAGGGGCTTGTATTGCCCAATTTATAAGATTCCTTTGAGCTCTAGCATTCTATGGTTCTCAGAATAAATAGGGAGATGGGTCAACTAGTTAGTCCTTTTTTTGCTTCATACCAGAATGCATAATTAGGGTCTAAATCAAAACTATAAAATTGACAGGCATACATGAATATAAACATAAAATTAGCATAAAAACTTCACTCATGTCTATGGAATCATCTCCATTCTTTGCCTTTAAATATTTAGATGCTGTATTATTGGATATATATATATATATTATATCATATATATGAGGTATTGATATTAATTAATTTTCTATGATACTTTTCAATAAAATGTAGTTTCCTTGTTCATCTTTTTTATTGTCTATTTTTGTTTCTGCCTTGTCTGAGATCATGATTGTTGCCTATTCTTTCTTTAGTGTAGCTGAAGCATAATAAATTTTATTTGAACCCCCCTCATTTTAACTTTGTGAATCTTTATGTTTCAAGTATGTTTCTGGTAAACAATATATTGGTGCTTTGTAATCCATTCTACTATCCTTTTTCCTTTCATGTGTGAGTTCATTCCATTCATATTCAGTTATAGTTATGTATTTCAGGGCAGCTAGGTGGTTCAGTGGATAGAACACTAGTCTTGGAGTCAAGAGGACAGAAGTTTGAATCTGGCCTCAGTTGTGTAATCCTGGGCAAGTCACTTAACTCTGGTTGCTTCTCATGCAGAGCCATCTCCAGTTGTCCTGATTCATATCTGATCACTGGACCCAGATGATTCTGGAGGAGAAAGTGAGACTGATGATTTAGCACAGCCATGCCTCACTCAGATCTAGTTTACTTGCTTGTCATGGCATCATCTCCCTGATGTCATGGTCTTCTTTGAGAATGGACCAAAAATATCATTATTATTATTATTATTATTATTATTATTATTATTATATTTCTCTTTGTGTTATTCTCCTATATTTTTCTTTTTCCTTGCTCCTAATTACTTCTTTTCAAAGAAGAATGGGGCGATTTGGTGGTGGTTGGTTGGTTAGTTGCCTAATGTAATCATCTTTCACTCTCGTTCCTTTCTCTTTTTCTTCCAGAACCTAACCATAGGTTCTTAATTTTCTTACTTTCTTTTAAACCCTCGTCATAATTTTACTCTTATGAATTTAGGATTTGTTTTGCTTATTACTAATTTCTCCCTAAATCTACCCTGCTTCTTATTCTCTCTTTTCCTCTCTTCATGCTTCTTCCTGTTTCCTCAAGTTGAATATATTCCTACATTAAACTCTGTGCTTTAATGAAAGTGAAATTCTATCCCTTCATTTTTATATAGACACTTATCCTTCTCCTTTCATTCTGTGTGAGTTTCCAGTCACTATTCAGTCTGGTGATTTTCTTAGCTCTCTATGAAAATAGTTATGGAGACAATGATATCCTCACACTTTTTTCTCCTCTCCCATTTTGAATTGTCTTCCAAAATCTCCATTTTTTTTATTGATATGCCTAGCTCCAATTTTATTGTGCAGGACTGTAAGTTGTTTGAAGGCAGAGACTACATCTTACTTAGTTTTACATCCCATTAAGTATTTGATATAGTGTCTTATATATAACAAGAGCTTAGCAGCAGCTAGATGACCTCGTGGACATTGGAGCATTGGATATGGTGACCTGAATTCAAATTTAACTGTGTGATTCTTGGCAGTTCTCTGAGCCTCTAGTCTGCCTCAGCTTCCTCAACTGTAAAATGAGAATAATTATAACACATACCTTCCACATTAATATTGTGTGGGATCAGAACCGTGTTACAGCATTGGTTCTCTTTAACAGAATAATCAGTAGACTTGGACCAGAGAACAAAAAGGAGTTTATTTACTCTTCCAGAAGAGGGCACAACTTCCATAACATGAGTTACAGCTCTAGGAGGAGAGCAAAATATGAAGGCATGCAAGCCCCCCTTTTATTCTAGTCCTTAATGTAGAACACTACCTATTAGCTAGATAGCTGGGCTTATAATCTTTCCAGGAGTATCTAGCTAATGGACAGGAAGCATTTCAAGCCCTATTTACATAATTATTCAGATCTAGTTTTACACTATGAGAGATAATTCTATTTCTTTCCTTATATCAGATCAATCAGCACAATGCTGATTGTATAATCTTTGTTACCTCCTGATCTTGGGATAGTGGAAAACCATTCCAGCTGACATGGCCTTGGGGGAAAAGGGAGGGTCATCAAAACCATGAGGGAGGTTTCACTTAGTTATTATCCCATGCACAAGTCCTATCCTCAAGGAACTTACATTCTAGGGAGGACAGTACCTAAAGTGGGAAGAAATGGGAGGGAGTAGAAATGTACCCTCATAAAAGGAATGTGGAGGAGGGGGAATTTGGATAAACCACAAGGGAGGCTTCATTTAGTCATAGTCCTAGTCATTATGGAGACCAAATGAGATCATATTTGTAAAACATAGTTCCTACATAGTAGGTATTTATTTAAGCAAGTCTTTTTTCATCTTTCCTTTAATAAATACTGAAATAATAATAATAATAATAATAATAGTTAGCATTTATATAGTGCTTTAGGGTTCACAAAGTACTTTTGCATGTTATTTCAAATGATACTCAAATAGCCATGCTGGTACACCATTTTTTCAGAAGAAGAAACTGAGATTGAGAGAGGTAAAGTGACTTGCCCTGTGTTACATAGTGACATAGATTTGAACTCAGACCCAAAGTCACATATCTGGTAAGGCTCTGAGGCAAGATTTGTACTTTACTCTCTTGACTCCAAGTTCAATATTCACTATCTACTAGGTTTCTTCACTGCCTAGAATTTTCTATTCTATCTTAGAGACATTGGATTTAAAACTCAAGGAGATTGTGATGTTTCTTTCCCTGAAGATTTTTTTAAAATATGAGAAACTATTTAATTTCCTGTCATTTTTTCTCTTCCTTCTCTTCCTCTTTCTTCTCTTTTTCTTTCCTCCCCCCCCTTCTATTCCCTTTCCATTGTAATCTTCCTCCTCCATTTTCTCTTCTACTTGAATATAGATAGATGTGTTTTGGTGAAGGAAGAGGTGGAGGGATGTCATTGTTCAGTTTTGTTTGTTTGATTCTTTGTCACCCTGGGGACACTGGTCCATGGAGTTTTCTTGGCAAAAATACTGATGTGGTTTGCCATTTTCCATTTCCTTCTGTAATTGTTCATTAATAGTCCTGCTGAAAAAGTTGGACTAGTTAAGCTTTACAAATCCCATACACAGTACTATGGTCTGCAGGTAATTTATATTTACATTATCATTTCTCCTCAGGGTTCCTGTCCAGATCTTGTTTATACACAACTGTTTGCATATCTCTCCCCAATTAGACTATGAGCTTCCTGAGGTTAGGGACAGGCTTTTACCTTTCTTTATAGCACCGGGCCCATTGTAGACTCAGTAAATGTTTATTTGCTTGATTAATTGCCTGGTGATGATTGCTCTTGTTTTGCAGTTGGGGCTTGTCTGGTTGCTCAAGCAGGCTCATTCTGACTGCCATATCTCACCCAAGGTCCTCTGGTCTTGGGGATGAGTGGGCCAGACCAACTCTGGGCTCCTGTTTGTGATCACGTTTCCTCTCCATCTGTACTTGTCAGAGATATGTCCTCTTAAAGCTCAGAATACAACCCTTGACCACTGATTTCTTTGCCAGCCATTTCCAAAAGAGGTGACATTGCATATTAGCATGAAGGTCATCAGCCTTGTGGGTTACCTCATCCTCCACCCCTCCTCCGAAAGAAAATTGGCTACTTATACATTCCATTGCCCTTCTAATGCCAGACACTTATTTCTCAAACACCATCCTCATTCTACTGGCAGAGGAAAGCCAAGAACAGAGCATTTCAACCTTCATACTGTAAATCTATCAGTCTGTGGCAGGTGCTTCTCTGATGCTGCAAAGCAAGTGGCTAAAATATGATGACCATCTATGTCCAAGTGTCCGATTTTCCCCTGCCCTTTCCATGCCCTAAATCTGTCAAGCAGATATTCCAGTTGTAGAAGAGACCAGCTGCCTCCCTGGAGCAGTGACCTCCCTCTAGGGCAAGCAGATGGAGAACACAGAAACACGTGGAGGGGGTGGGGTGCATGATTTTTTTGTATTTAAATGTGGTTTTGTGATTTTCTCAGAAGGCTTCTAGAAAAAGACACCCATTGAGTAGTATGTGACAACCACAGAGAGGTGGGGAAGAGGTTACCTTATAATTCAATTTGGAAAAAATGTATATACATTCTCATTATTATTGATTTTTAAGGACTTAGAGAAGCAGTATGATATTGTGTGGTAAGAAAGGAAACTGTAATTTTGAAAGCATCAATACAATCAACAGGGAGCAATCTTGGAAACTTTACAGTGTAGCTCACATTAATATACCAGAACATTTCCGGGCACTATGGTATAGAATGAGAGATAACCTCAAGTACCCCCCTGAAGGATATCGGGAAGAAAGCCCATTCAACTAAGTTACTGATGTCACTTTTTAAAAGAATGCTGGCAATAGGAAAATGTACCATGAGCCTCAGGATTCTGTTTGTGCCAGTGGCTCCAAGAGGTAGTTAAGGGGTCACCTCTAAGAACTTTACCCTGAGAGATTAAGGACTGTGCCAGTAAAAAAGCATGTTGACATATTGGAAAAAGCAATCCTGGATTCAAATCTCATCTCCTATATTCACTTTCTCTTACTCATTCTGGGTCTCAGTTTCCTTATTTGTTAAATGAAGCAATTGAATATGATTCTGAGGTCCTTTGTAGGACTGTATTTAGTGTTAGAAGATGTGGAAAATTAGGCAATTGGCAATCTCCTTAGGCCTGAGATTCTTTCTAAAATGAGGGAGTTGGTCTTGGTGGTCTCTGAAGTCCCTACTAGTCCTGGAACAATGATCCCATAATATTGTGATCCTAAGGAAGGCTTAATTTAGAGTTCAGAAATTTGGGTTCAAATCTCAGCTCTGTTAATAGAGGCAGCTAAGTGATGTAGTGGATAGAATGCTGGGTCCAAATTAAAATCCTGTCTTAGACATTTACTAGCTGTGATACCCTGGGCAAGTCATTTAGCCCTGTTTACCTCAGTTTCCTCATCTGTAAAATGAAGACAATAATAACACCTACCTCTTAAGGTTTAATATGAGGAAAAATGAGATAATATTGGTAAACCATTATATAAATGTTATTATTATTATTATTATTATTACTATTTTAGGGGTTACCATGCTTCCTTAGGTTCCTCATCTGTATAATGAAAATAGTGGTCTAGATGATCTCTGAGTTCCATTCTAGCTCTGATACCTTTAATAAGTTGAAATAGAGTTGTTATTCATAAATATATCTAAATTTACTGAGACTATTCATGTTTTTCACCTAGTGCCCTTTGTCTCCTCTCTGCCTGTCTAAATTTTGTTCATTGAGATCCCACTCAAACTGTTTTACTCTGACCTTTCCTTTCATTGGGCTTCTGCAATTCTTTGTGTTTATGGACTTCATCTGGCACAAAGGAAATATTTATAAGATCCATGATTTCATCTGTGTGAATCTGCCACCCCTGTGCATGAGCCTAGTGCTCATGCCTCATTGGACTTGGCCAGCAAAATTCAACATGGAAGACCAGGTTGGGTGATAGATGGGGGTCTCCTGTTCAGCACCAGCAGAGCTAGTGTAGGAGAGGCTCATCACTAGGCATCAGGGTGATATATTTTTTGGCCACCTTCCAATACCACCCACATAAACTCAGGCAGGTTGTGATCTTGAGAAGAGAGCATCCACTTTGATGAAATTCATCAACAGGAAAAAAACACCCTCCCAACATATCTTAGTATGGATATAATTTTTTAAAAAAAACCTTCATTATAATAAAACCATTCATTATAATAAAAGTTTTTTTTAAAGAGAAGGAAAAAGAATAAATATTTAAATAGTATCTGTGCTAAGTGCTTTTTTACAGGTATTATCTTATTTAATTCTCATAACAACCCTGAGAGGTTGGTATTATTATAACTATTTTACAGTTAAAAAAGTAGAACAGGTAACTTGTCCAGGGCCCCAAAAGTAGTAAGTGAGGCTGGATTTGAATGCAGCTCTCTCTATTTCACCAGCTGCAGGAAGGAAGCTTAGAAAGACTAACATGTCAAGCACCTTTGCAAAGAAGCAGGAGAAATAGAGGTTTAGTTTTTATGAGTTGCTGCTTCCCTCCTGCCACCAATTCAATGCTTGGTGGCCAAGCTTCTGAGGATGATTTTGTCCAACTTTGCCACATATGGGCCATCATCAAGCCCTGCACTCAGTCTTTCTGGCATAATAAGATCTGCCAGTGGTTATGCTATGTAGACACAGCCTTTGAATCACGTACATGTCATTTCTCTGGATAGAATGCAAGCTCCCCGAGAACAGGGACATTTATCTTTGTATCTCCATATTTTTTTAAATAGAAAATTTATTTTATTTTTACAATGACATGTAATGGTAGTTTTTCAACACTCATTCCTTTGTAAATCTAAGAGTTCCATAATTTTCTACTACCTTTTATTTCTCCCTTCTCACCATGGCAGCAAGCTGTTTGGCAAAAGTTGAACATGTACATTTGTGTTTAACATATTTACATATTACTCATTTTGTGAAAGAGGAATTAGAAGTATGGGGAAAGAAAAAAACTTGAGAAAGGAAGGAAAAACGTAAGAGAAGTTTTAAAAAGTGAACATAGCTGTAGTACAATGCTTGGGACACAGTGGGTGCTTAATGCTTTTAAAATTATTATTTTTTTCACTTAGTTGCAATCTATTTTCTCTTTTTCTGGCCTCCTGTGCCATTGGGAAAAAAGAAAAACAAAATTCTTATAATAAATAACCATAGGCAAGCAAAACAACTACAAAATGCATGTTTGGCACACTTTCACGTTTAATTTACATTACCATCTAGACAATGAACACGGCAAGTTGATCTCTGACTTGTAACATTTGTTGATTTCTGAGGTGTAAAACGCTCACACAAAAAATTTTATCATCTGCTTCAGAGCCAGAATAAGCTGGCTTGAGCACATCCTGGTTCTATGAAATCATAACACCACCCCCCAGATTAGTACTCTTAAATCTTTCAAAATTATTTATCTTTACAATGTTATTTTAGAATGGTTCCTTTGGTTCTCCTCATTTTACTCCTTATCAATTCAAACAAGTCTTCTTTGGTTTCTCTGAAGCCATTGCTTTCATTATTTATTTATGGCATAATAATATTACATTATACCCTTCTACCTTGTTTTTCAATCTTTTCCCAATGGATGGGCACCCAATTCATTAATGCTTGTTGAATGATGAAATATCAGAATAGAGTTTATTTAATAAGTATGTAATAAGAATAACATGTGATATGTTATTCAGTTTTCTCTTTATATGTTTGAATCATTCTGTAATTTCTGTGAAAGCAGTCTCAGTTAATCAAGTAGATTGTTATATAATGTTCTTGAGTCAAGTCAATTAGCATTTATTAAGCACCATCTATGACCAGCTACTATCTCGAGTAATAGAGATGCAAAGGAAGGTAGCCTTGCGGAAACCCATTCAGCTTACCCAGGGACATCACTCAGGAGCAAGAGATAGGAGCTACAGAAAGCCAGATGTGGACGGTTGTAAGAACAACCTCTAACAAGTAGGGTTTGCCAAAAATGTTTGGGCTCCTTTAGATAGTGGTAGATTTCCCTTCACTGAAGGTGTTCAGGTGAACTCTGGTAGGCCACTTACTGGGGATGATGTAGAGTAGATTCTCAATAAAGCATCTGACTCTTCAATTGTATGATGCTGGTGCAGTGGATAGAGCACTAGCCCTGGAGTCTGGAGGACCTAAGTTCAAATCCAGTCAAAGACACTTGACACCTATTAGCTGTATAACCTTGGGCAAGACATTTCACCCAGATTGGCTCTTATCAGGGGCCATCTCCAGTCATCCTGATTCATATCTGTCCACTGGACTCAGATGACTCCAGAAGAGAAAGTGAGACTGGTGACTTTGTTTGATGTGCTTAATTAAGGAATTAAAAAATCTAGGCATGTATCAAAGTGCTCTGGGATTATATTAGACATCTGGAGTGCATGTAAACCCCTCCAGTATTTTTTTTTTGATCCAGCAATGAACTGAGGAGAAAGGCTGAAATAGAGCAGACTTGCCTTTTGCCTCTCATTTCTTTATCCTCAGCCTTGAGCACAGGAGTAGATGTCTTAAATGCTCTGTAAACTTGGGTTTATTAATAAACATCCATTATTTTTATGTAGATAAAAACCTTTAATAAGAAAACTGAAAAAAAGACACATGATAGGGAAGGGCATAGGTGTGGCTCAGAGGTCAAGTACAGTTGATCAGCACATTAGCCAGAGAGTCTGGTTGGTATCTCTAAAAAGGCTGACAATAAGGCAAATGATGAGAGAGGAAGCACAGCTTTGGAACCTGGGATGAGGATTGTGAGATTGTGCAGCCCTTTGCTAAATCCAACTCATTGAAACCCAGTGATGTCCCCACCCTTGATTTCTACTATCCTTTGTGTCTTTGCAGTATCCTTGTCATTAATATTCACCCCACCTCTCAGCAAATGGCCTTGGCCTATGGAGGAAATGTAATCCATATCATTAAAAAAAATCAGTATAAAATGTAATTGCCCCCCCCCCCCATGGCAAATATCCATAAAGCAAGTTTGGGGCAGGTAGGATACATTCATCTTGTTACCTTTTTTTCAGGACATGATTTTAAAGTCTTCTATGGAAAAGTCTTCTTTCTACTTGTACCAAAATTATAGAAATTTTCCTGAAGGGGTATGCAAGAACTTAAGTATTTTTTTTTCTTAGACATCTGTCTTCCCTTTCAGGTTCTTCAGAATTTAGAAGACGTAATTAGGTTCTGTAGTGATCAGCTCACTGGATCTAGAGTCAGAAAGCCCAGAGTTCTAGTTGCACCTTCAATTCTTACTAGTAGTATGACCCTGGCTAAGTAACTTGTCATCAAGTCTATGAACTTTTACTCTTCATTTTTCTAGACTCAAACTTCATTCATGTACTCTATTCACCCTAAATAGAATAGGTCTAAAACCTCTTTCTTTGCTTTGAGTCCTGTGAAACTCTCTGATGTGTTGGATAGAAAAGAGAGATGCATTGCCAGAAGTACTTATTACCAGGAAACATTGTGTGGAAGAGCCAATGACAAGGAGAGGAGAGTTCCTTTCTATGTTAGCAAAGTATTTGGGTCAAGCCCAGCCCCACAGTAAGCTAGAATATCAGAATCATGGAATTTTAGAGCTAGGGAAGAAAATAGAGATAACCTCACCCAATCTCCTCATTTCATAGACACAAAGACTCAGACCCACAAGAGTCTAGATGTATCCAGTCTAGATGCATACTTGATCAATGGCACATTTAGGACATCTGATTTGCAGCTTGATTCTCTATTCTCTTTTCCAAGTTAATTGAGGTTTGGATTGAGGACAATGTTGGATTTGCAACCTTTATTTTTTTCCTAGAGAACCCATGAATTTAGAGGCTCCTGCCTGGGGTGAGTAATATAATTGGTTAAACCTGTCCATGGTCCTCTCAGGGATTTTCAGTGGGAGCTTAGAGCCCCAGGTCCACATTACCCTGCTGAGAATAATAACTCTGTCAGGGCTCTTGTTGGCTGGTATGCTTCTGTGCAGCCTCCTATATAGACATATGTCTTTTTAGCTTTGGGTGACCCCAATCACTCAAGGAGAAAGGTTGCTGGGGTTTTTTTTCATTTTTAATTTAATTTAATTTCTTTTTTTTATAAACCAAACCCAGTTCTGTCAAACCTGAGTGCAGTTCTTCACCTGACTACAACTGCAGACCTTTGCCTCTTCCTTTCCCTACTCCATCTATTTTCATTCAGATGCTCACCCAAGGGACAGAAGTAGCAGCCTGTAAATTCTCTCCCTGGGGCTTGCAATAGTGGGGGCTTCTTTTTCTTCCAGTTCCTGGAGAATAGATAGTTAATGCAAACCATCCATCAACTTCTCCTGTTATGAAGATTTTTTAATTAACCGCTTGTAATGTGGATGAATGATGAATATTGGGCCTCTCTATTCTCAGCTCCATTGCTCAGCAGGGCAGGGATTTTTCCCCGCAGCATCTAATTAACAACAAATGCAATGCTCCCTTTTCAATTATTTTGAGCTGTTGGTTCCAGTCAACTCTGGTTCTGAGCGAGAGCAGGAGGCATCCTTCTAGACAGGTTTGGGGATAGAAATCTGATCTGGGATTTCTTTGACTTATGGAGGGAATTCTTGTGTGAGGAAGCTCCCTCTATCAATGCAGGTAGTCACATTATCTAGAATCTGGAGTTTTAGAGTTGCCTAGAATATCTTAGGTAATTAGAACCCTCAAGGACTGGGTCATTCTGGAAGATCTCTCTTGGAGGCTACATAATACAGTGGATTCCTGGATGTGGAACCCGGAACACATAGGTTTAAATCCTACCTTTGACATTTATTTTATGTTGTTACTTCAACTCCAAGGGTCTTAATTTCCTCATTGATAAAATGAGGGAGTTAGACTAGGTGGACCCAGACAGATTTCTTCCAGCTTGAGAGCACATATTTTGCTGACTCCTGATGTGAGTTTTTAGACAAGTCTCTTAATCATTTTTTTTTTTAGTTTTTGCAAGGCAAATGGGGTTAAGTGGCTTGCCCAAGGCCACACAGCTAGGTAATTATTAAGTGTCTGAGACCAGATTTGAACCCAGGTACTTCTGACTCCAAGGCCAGTGCTTTATCCACTATGCCACCTAGCCGCCCCTTCTCTTAATCATCTTGACCTCAGTTTCCTTATTTGTAAAATGATAGAGTTGGATTTGATGATATCTCATATCCTTTAGAATTCTGAATCTATAGTTCTATGATCCCCAACTCCTTAAGCCAAGATAAATAGAATGAAAATTTTTCAAATAGATTCGCATTCATCATTATCTACATCTATTATTGTAGGAGACTAACAAAGTGACACTCAGGAAATTTAAGGCAATTTGACCTTGTCTTATATCAAATGAGATGATATATGCATAATATTTTGCAAACAATGCTTTTAAATTTTAAAAAATACTTTAAAAACTGCTATTTAAGTTTTAGCTATTATTATTATTCTCATTATTCTTGTTATTATGTGCCCCTCAAACTTGCTGTATTTTTTTTTGAGTTTTTGTGTCTGCTTTTAGTAGTTTCTTTGTCTCCTTTTCAATCAAGCTTTCACTTATTATCAGTGCACCTGCCTACAGTATTTCTAATCTGAATTGGTCTTGGGACCCATAGAATACCTTTTTAAAATCATGTGCTTAGTAAGGATTAATAGCCTTTGAGAAGGATAAGAAGTATATATACTTAAACTCATGTATTCAATGTGATCTATTTGGACATAGCAGACCTATACAGTGGATTATTTGCTTGTTTAATTATTTCTTCCTTCTTGATTCCTGGCTAGAGGTAAGGTTCCTCCCTTACTCCTCAACCGAATAATAAATATCTGAAGGGTTACTGGCTCTCCATTCATTCTTCTCTTCACTGTTCAAATCATACTCTGCTCAGAACATCATTTTGTGCTGTAGAATTACTAAAATGAAATTTTACTTAGAGAGTATGGTAATTGCCCCAGAATCACGGTAACTTTTCATTAACTGGAACTTGGAGAAAACCAGAATGGAGGTGAGTGAGAGATGGGGAAAGAACTAGAGATCAGATTTGCACTCCTGTCCTCCTGACTCCAAGGCCAATCCACTACTCTACCTAGCTGCCCCACCTCAAGTATCATATCCAATGTGTTTGGTTTTTGTCCTTCCTTTGTTCTTGAAGAAGACCATGATGTCATGGAGGTGATGTCATGACAAGCACATAATTGAATTTGAGTGTGGGGGGAGCAATGCTAAGACACTAGCCTCACTTTCTCTTCCAGAGCCTTCTGGGTCCAGTGGCTAGGTGGCACAGTGGATAGAGCACTGACCCTGGTTTCTGTTGTCCCTTTAATTCTTAAATTCTGTAATTCAATGCTACCATGCTATTTCTGCCATTTTGGTAGCCACTAAAGATACAAATAGACATAAAACTAAGTTTCTGCCCTCCAAAGATTTTAGTCCAATGAAATAAGATAGGAATGCTGTGAGACTTGCAAGTGTGTTCAAACTGAAGAACCAGGAGATCTTCTTATAGGATTGGACCTAACCATAATGCCAAGACAGTATTAAAAAAAGAGTAAAAGGATTGTAATGGAAATCATATGGCCAAGCAGAGAGTCAAGAAAAAGCAATTTAAGGGAGAGGGAGGTATGAGTATTCATATTGAGTTCTCTTCTTGACCCCATTGCTTCACCAGCAATAAACAGGGAGTAAGGACTGATTAGAATGATATGTACCCAACTGATGAGTTGACCCCATTGAGGAGCATTCAGAGAAGTATGGGAATGAGGGAGGACAAACAGCCAAAGGAGAAGCTATGAATGGTCAACCTGGGTTGTTTGAATAAATTAGTTTCTTTATTTTCTTTCATTTCTAAGTTTATTTTTATGATATAGCAGTGTGTGTGTGTGTGTGTGTGTGTGTGTGTGTGTGTGTGTGTGTGTGTGTGTGTGTGTTCAAAAAGCTGTATTTGGGCAGCTGATTTCTCAGTGCCTGGCAAGTAGTAGACATATTTGGTGATCAATTGATTGATTGGGTTCCACTGAAATACAACAGGGAAGAAAAGATAATATGGTAGAGTTTTCCCAGTGATTGGGGACCAAGCAATTTCCAACTATATAAATCCAACAGACCTCATCTTTAGACTAAACAAACACCCATGACTCACAAAAAAGGTAGGGGTATTACTCAGGGGTAGATATTTCCCCAAATACTTTCTAGGTTTGAGTAGACTCCTGGAGTTAGGGTGAGATCATAAATTTCTGATACTTACAGAACAGCACCAGCCAAATGATCAGTAGTATCCCTTGGTGGTTAAATGTACACACATTGACTACAATATTTCATTTTTAAATGAATGATATAGATTGTAAGTCTAAGGAGACTATGAAGAAGAAGAAATCAGGAGGTCCTTGTGATGAAGGAGGTAGGAGATTTGGACCAATATATTACATTCTAATTATTTCAGCTTATAAATTATCAATTAGCATCTAATATGTTCCTCATGCTGTAGGAAGAACCATAAATTTATAAAGAAAAGTGTCATTCTCCCTGCTCACAGGGATATGCCTTATTGTAAATCTCTCAGACTCAAAGAATTTTAGAGTTGGAAGGAAACTGAGTAGCCATCTAGTCCAATCAATATCTAGAAAAATTCTTTCTACTACATACTTTATATAAATGATGATCTAGTCTTTGAAGAACTCTAGTGAGGGGTAATTTATTTTATTTTATTTCTTTACCTTTTTATTTAAAAATATTTTATTTATTTTTCATCTACATGTAACAGTCATTTTTTATCATTTATCCTTGTTTTTTTTTTAGTTTTTTTTTAACAAGGCAAATAGGGTTAAGTGGCTTGCTCAAGGCCACACGGCTAGGTAATTATCATGTGTCTGAGGCCAGATTTGAACTCAGGTACTCCTGACTCCAGGGCTGGTGCTATATCCACTACACCACCTAGTTGCCCCTTAATTATTCTTTTTTGCAAGTTTTTGAGATTCATATTTTTCTCCCTCCCTCCTTTCCCTCCCCCATCTTCTTTTTTTTTAGGGTTTTGTAAGGCAATAGAGTTAAGTGACTTACCCAAGGCCACACAGCTAGGTAATTATTATGTGTTTGAGTCTGGATTTGAACTTAGGCCACACAGCTAAGGTAATTATTATGTGTTTGAGTCCACATTTAAACTCAGGCCACACAGCTAGGTAATTATTAATGTATCTGAGGCTAGATTTGAACTCAGGTCTTCTTGACTCCAGGGCCAATGCTCTATTCACTGAACCACCTAGCTTCCCCCTCTCTCCCCCATCTTCTGATAGAAAGCAGCCCAACATGTATTATACATGAATAACCACACTAAGCATAGATATATATTAATCATGTTGTGACAGAAGAATCAAATCAAAAATGGGAAAAATTAGAAGAAAAAATAATGCATAGGACAACATTTAAAAATTGAAGATAGTAAATTTTGTCTGCATTTAAACTACACAGTTCCTTCTCTGGATATGGATGATACTTTCAGTCATAAATCTTTTAGAATTGTTTTTGATTATTGTAATGCAGAAATGACAAGTCCATCATTGTTGATCATCACCCAACGATGCTATTAGTGTGTGTGTAATGCTCTTCTGGTTTTGCTCATTTCACTCTGTTTCAGTTTATATAAGTCTTTCCAGGCTTTTCAGAAATCCCATCCCTCATGATTTCTTATAGAATAATAGTGTTCCATCATATTCATATTACAGTTTGTTTAGCCATTCCCCAACTGATAGGCATACCCTCAATCTCCAATTCTTTGCCACTATAAAAAGAGCTGCTATAAATATTTTAGTACATGTGGATATTTTCTTTTTTGTTTTTTGCAAGGCAATGGTATTAAGTGACTTGTCCAAGGTCACACTGCAAATTAATTAGTAAGTGTCTGAGTCAGAATTTGAACTCAGGTCCTCCTGATTCCAGGGCCAGTGTGCTAATCACTGAGCTACCTAGCTGTCCCTACATGTGAAATTTTTACCCTTTTTTGTGATCTCTTTAGGACACAGACCAAGTAGTCATATTGCTGGATCAAAGGTATAAGAGGTAATTTATTCTCTGCTGAAGAAACCCATAACACTTTAGTATAACTCTTATCATTAGAAGGGTCAGCTAGGTGGTGCAGTGTGTAGAGCACTGAGTCAGGAAGTCCTAAGTTCAAATCTGACCTCAGACACTAACTTCTGTGTGACTTGGCCAAGTCACTTAACTTCTTTGCTTCAGTTTCCTCATCTGTAAAATGAGCTGAAAAAATAAATGAAAAACTATTCTACTACCTTTCCCCCCGAAAAAACACAAATGAGGTCACAGTTAGACACAATTGAACAAGAGAAAATCATGTTATTATTATCATTACTGTTTCTACTATTATTGTTCATCCCTATCTGACTTTGTGACCCTATTTTTTGGTTTTCTTGGCAAAAATACCAGAGTGGTTTACCATTTCCTTCTCCTCTTCATTTTTATAGATGAGGGACCAAGGCATCAGGGTTAAGTAACTTGCCCAAAGTCACATAGCTAGTCAGTATCTGAGATCAAATTTAATCTCAGAACTTTCTCACTCCTGGACCACTATTCTATCTACTGGATCAATGAGCTACCCAGATTTGTTTTTGCATCATTCTTTCATAGCTCTTAGTTCTGCTCTTTCTGGCCCCATAGAAGAAACCAAACTCCTCTTCTAAGGAAGAGGATAGCTATCTTGTCTTCCTAGAGTTTTTTCTTCTCTTTAATGGATGAGTTCTATTAGGTGTAGTGGGTGTGAAAGACCAAACTTATGTTTAAGAGAATCTTTGGAGAAGAGAGCCACAGCAACAGAACATTTAACTTTTTCCTTTCTTTAGGGATTGATATACCTTTCAGGAATTCCAGTACTTTTGAACCCTCATTAGAGGTAGCCTATAGCAACTGTATGCTCTCATTCCTCCTCAGAGGTTGATGGAGACCTAGCTACATTTTTCTTCTTCTCTTTTGAGGCCCTGATTTTTCATTACCCTCCTGCCCAGAGAACATTGTGATGTGTCCTTTATAGACCTGTTCCTCAGATAAAATCCACTCCTGCTGACCTTTCTTCACTTTAATTCATTTATTAAATAACTATTCTTTTCAGACTGAACTCTGTACTTCATTAAATACTGTGGTTTTAATGAACCCCTGGATTTTAATCAACTGGTGCCAACTTCTTCCCCCTGATTAATATGGTCTTTCACAGTCTGAACCATTAGATGCAACATATGTATTCTTCTCTTTCCTTTAAAAAAATTCAATGAAATAGCTTCCTTCCCGGATATGAGTTCTGTATTCCTGCCAGTTTTTGGGCCCTAGGTACCTAAGATTGCTAAGAGTCTCCTGGAACAGTTCTGGTTTTTTTCCCTGTGATTATATAGTTCTTTTGTGTTCCCTCTCTGTTGCAAGTAAATGGTGGCTCATACTGAAGAGCCCCTTACTGAGAGGATACTAGAGAGATTTAAGCAGGTTTGAGGAGTTTTGGGGACTGGAAAATTGCAGGAATATTTCATTTATAGAACTCTGAATAGGACAAGGCTCGTTTGCGTCCTAACCCTTTGTTCAGAGCTCAGCACAGGCCATATTAAAAGAGAATGATGGAAAACCCTGGAAAAGCACAGACTAGAGTAATAATAATAATGATAATGATGATAGATGACTTTTTATTTAATTTTATTTTTTGCTTCAAACCTGTGGTGATTTTGCTTGTGGGGAATTCCTAGGATGGAAATTCTTTGTCAATAAAGACCAGCAACTCAACTGTTACTTATGATCTCAGAGAATTACTTAGGGCATTGATAAATTATGTGACTTGCTTAAGGTCATCCAGCTTAATTCATATCATAGGCAAAATTTGCACCCATGACTTCTTGACTCCAAGACTGGCTGACTATTAATTACGATATTCTCTCAACTGAGTTTGTTTATATAGTATTTAAAACCCTATAGACAATATGAGCATCTCATTTGAACCATACAACAACTTGATGTGATCCAATATTATCAGCCTCATTTTATAGATTAGGTACTGGAGGATCAGATTGGATTAAGTAACTTGTTATGAGTCCAGAGCTTTTAAGTATAAGAGGAAAGATTTGAACCAAGGTCTTCCTGACTCTAAGCTCAACACAATAATTGAAGTTGATATTTGCATTGTATTTTTCCCATTTTGAAGCATGCAATTTTTATATCAACTCATTTGGGTCTCACTAAAATAAAAATACAAACAAAAAAAGTCCATCTCACAATCAAAACCAAAATCAAAACCAAGGTAAATTCTAGGCAAGCTTGTAAAATATTGACTAATCAGCAACCCCAGGCTAGAGACCAACTGCTTATCCCAAGCAGAGAAGAGACACCTAATAATTAATTCCTTTCTAAGCAGGCTCAGAAAAGAGTCGTTCATACAAGTCTTTATTAAACAACTACTTACACTATGCCTTAGTTAGAGATATAAACATAAAAAAAATAAACATACTTCCAAAAGCTTACATTTTAGCAACATGAGGGAAAGGGTATGATTTAGCAGGGAGTTTACATGGTTCATATGCTTTCTAGTTTGGTCAGGTTTTAAAACACAAACCCTTCCCAGAGTTAGGACACGCATTAAGGTTTCCTAGATAAGATCTGAAAATTTCTTCCCTCTCCCACAGCCCTCAGGGGGAAGGCTTGGCACCCCTGTGTATCCTTGTGCCTTGGGACCTTTCAGACTGGACTTAATACCAAATAAGTAGATCATTACCATATAGGAAGCATTTGAGATAGTTAGTTGGTAGAGGGGGCAGAGTACTGTGCCCAGAGTTAGAAAGACCTGAATTCAAATCATTCCTCAGATACCTGCTAGCTGTGTGACCCTGGACATCATTAGACTACTCAGTCTCATTTGAAAAAAATAAAATGGAACTAATCATAGTACCTTCCTCACAGAGTTGTTATAGGGATCAAATGAATAGAAAGCATTTGCAAAACTCAAAGCATTATCTAAATGCTAGCTATAGTTATAAATGAATAAGGATAGACACATTTATGAAAGTGCCATTAAAAAGAGTCCTTCATTGCATCTTTTTTTTTTGAACCCTAATATCAGCCTGCCCTCTACTCCTGCTCTGCTCCATTCACCCTGAGATGGTCTAGTCCTTGGCAGGCTCTGCTTTATTTTCTCAGGTGACATTAAGCAAATTGGAGATCCAGGATCTTTCCCCTTAAAGAAATAAACAACCTTAAACAAACTTAAGCAAATGTTTTTGACTGAGTTGATTCCACTTGGACTTAGGACCTTAGACTTATATGAAAGGTTTAGTTGCTGGAACCCTCCCCCACTCCATTCTCAGTTCATCCCATTGGTGTTTTTCTAACTTCTCTCTTTTTTTACAGTTTATTTTTAATTTATGGAATGAAACAAACATTTCAATAGCATAGCACAATAAAAATGATGAATAAATCTTTTGTCTTTTCTTCACTAATATGTTCATTAGCTTAGTCCATGTCCACAACATATCCCACATGGACTTTGTCATCTTGGCAATAGAAGGAAGGATTCATTCTCACAGCAATAGACCTTACTTTTAAGAGTAGTTTACTACCTGCCAATCACTTTCCAAGCAATACTTTCAAGACAAATAGTATAATTTTTATTATCCCTATTTTATAGATGAATTTGGGACAATAGCCTCCTAATCGGTCTCTTGTTTCTTGTCTCTCCCTTCTCTATCTTCCAAATTGCTGCTACAAGAATTTAATTCACAGGAAGAATTTTCTGTGGCTCCCTATTGCCTCAGGCTAAAATGGTGGGTTGGCATTTAAAGAGATTCCCACTCTGGCTCCAGCCTATGAATCCAGACAACTCATTTTATTGTCTCTACTGCCCTATTTGTTCCAGTCAAACTGGAACCATGAGTCTCATTCCACTTTTCCCCTCACTCTCTACTTCCTTGCCTGCTTTTTTATTTGGGGTTGAGTAGAAGTCCATCTGAGCTAGGTGATAAACTCACCTTTAGGCTTTGGCATTTCATTTTCTTATTTCTATGCCTCTGGCAGGCTATCCTCCATTTTTAAAATATATACCTATAGAATCTCTAGGCTTTTAAGCAATAAATATTTATTAAATCCCTATTATATACTCTGGGGATTAGGAAAAAGAGACAAAGCAGTCTCTACCTTCAAGGTGCTTATACAGTTATCCTGTCCTCATTGAGGGGTAAAGGGGTATGACATCCCTACATCTGGAAATCCAAGGAAAATTTTTCCACCCTCCCTTCATACCAGAGAAGTCTGCTTTTATCCTTTTTTCTTTTATTAGGTGTTTACAATACTTTGATATAAAATATGGGTTAAATATTTGGTCATAGGTACTATGTTATCTGCTGCTTCTGCAAAACTCTCCCCAAATTCCCATTTAATTGTTTATGCCAACCCTTGATATATTGAAAGCACGATTGGCAAATATAGAAGGGATAAGTGTAATATAATAGGTGAGATAACATGCAAACAATTGTGTATAAATAAGAGAAGTACAAGATAAATTGGAGATGATATTGGAATGAGGCCAGTAGCATTAAGGGAACTGGGAGAGATTTCTTTGCAGAAGATGAGATTTTACCTGAGACTTAAAAGAAGCCAGGGAAGCCAAGAAATAAAGGTGAGGAGGTGGGAATTCCAGACTTGGGGGACAGCCTGTAAGAATGTAAAACTGGGGAAATAGTATCTTATGGGGAAGAGTGGGAAAAAAGTCTTACTTAGCTTAGGTATCATCTACCACTGTATGAGGAATTTCCTCATTATCCCATGTGACTCTGCTTTTCTTAAAAGTACTTTGTCAATATTTATTTATTTCATATGTGTATCTGTTGTATTCCCACTCCATTCTTGGTGGAATTTAATTCTTTGAGAACAAGGCTTATTATGTTTGTTTGTTTTTAATCTTAGAACAGTGTCATATATGCTTAATGAATTCTTGTACCACTCAATAGTATATAGATAGACTTACTAAGAAGAGGTGGCCCTGGGAACTTTGTCTGAACCGTTACCATTTATCTTTGTGGGATAGCTTAACTATAGACCAGACATCAAAGTCACGACCAGCACTAAGCCTGTAACCTTCCACTGGGTTGGCACACAAGGAAAAAAAACCCTTCAGAAAAACTGTATTTAGTTCTGAAACTAGCAGTGCAAAAATCTCTCTGGGTCTCAGGTTTATCCAAAAAATGGAAATAATAAAATTTATATGGTCTATCTTAAGGAGTTATTGTTTAGAAAGTGTCTTGCAAATAGTATAGCACTATATAAAAGTGATCTATTATTTAAAACCTGCTTGTCAGGATGAATCTTTTCTTCCATCACTGTCAAGGCCCCCAAAGTTGACTTCCGCTCTGTCAGCATATCTCCATCCTCAGTGGAGTTTCCTCAGCTGCTGGGGAGATATAAGTTTCTTAATTTTCATTTTCATTCATTCAATAAATCTTTATGGAACAGCTACTATGGGCAGGGCCCTGTGTTGGGTACTACAATGAAATGAAATGCAACCATTATCCACAAAGAGTCTTAGGGAGAAAATCTTAGGAAGATAGTTATGACACATATTCCCCAAACTGTAATAGAATTTACAATACAATGGATGCCTAGAAAAGGATTGGCCCAAGAGATTAAGGGAGGGGTTTAAGAGTGAAGGCATCATGGAGGATGTGGGCCAAAGCAGATTTGGCTGATTGGGTTGTTGAAAGATACATTGGCTCCTAAACTTATGTGATAGCATCTTTCCCCGGTTTCTGAGCCAGATATCATGGGTGTCCATGGGCTTTCTAGGTCTTGGAACAGATCTGACATATTGTGTGCATACACACTCCTTTTCATTCCTAGTCCTTAGCCAGCATTGGCAGTAATGCTGCTGTGATAATGGATTTGTATCTATCAGATCCTGGGATTCAAAGAATCCAGATGGTTAAGGGAAATCTTTATCCTCTTGACAGGTCTGTTCCTTTAACTGATATTTGTTTGTTTCAGCTGAATTCCAGTCACATTGAGTTATTCTTTTTTACTGCATCCAGACTTTAAATCACCTCTTGCCCAGTGAGGCTATCCAAAATTCTTGCCTCCACCATCTGGAGCCCAGTGTGATGTCACTTGGTGTGTTATGAATAGAGGAGGAGAAAACACTAGGCAGGCACCCAAAGACCCAGCTTTGCTGTGCTCTCAGATCCTGGGCAAGTCCACTGGTCATGAATCCCTCTGAAAATGTGTACTCAGCTGAAACCTGCCCCTATGGATGTTAGAACCACTTAAGTGGTCATTTTAAGGTACAACATCCAGATCATGGCAACCACTATCTGAGAGGTAGCAACAGGGTGGCATTGGATTCCCTTTATCCTCTTCCCTGTAGGGCTTGTGTAGGGGGGGTTAGGAAAAGGTTGTAAATGATATTCTTCCTTTGCCCTCATTCCACTCATCACAGCCTGCCTTGTTATTTAGGGCTGAATATGTGTCCATCTAGTTGAACTGGTCGAATTAACTCTCAAGCTTTCAGTGCTAGTATTACTCTCCATTCTTTTAATGCCCTTTCTTAGTTCAGAACCCCAAATGATGTCCTATTCTTCTCCAAAGTCCTTCAAAATTAGTACCTGCAGTCATGGAGTCATTTATAATAATCAACATCCTCTGACATCATCTAGTCTAACCCTTTAAGTTTCTTGATGAGGAAAATGAAGATCAGAGGCATTAAAACCCTTGCCTACAGCCACCTAGATTGGAAGGAATTAGCAGTTAGCCTTGGAACTCTAATCTTGTAGTGCTCCAGGTCCATCCTTCTTTCCACTGCCTGGGGAGCCACAGTTCTGAGTCCTCCCATGTGACTCACAATGTAATTCATAAGCTGAGATCTGCTACTCCTTCCCATTTCAGCTTCTGAAAAAGAAATTTCAGACTTCTGCTTCTATTTATTCTAAGATCTGAGTTTCATTTTCTCCTTCACATGCTATTAAGTTTGCCCTTTACACAATGCTGGTCTTGGCTGTGCCACAGCATGCTATATTGATAGTCATAAAAAGCTATTAATTTTTGACATTATTTCATTTAATATGTTTGTTCTATTTACACTCACAGATTTTAAGGGGTGAGGTATAGTAATGATCAGAGGAAGGAGATGGGGAATGAACTATTACTGTTTATTAGGGAGTTCATTGTATAGGCTATGATTTTTTTTGGGGGGGGTAGGGAATTCAGAAACAATTATAGCTTGAGGAATGTCCCTTAGAGAGGGGCCAGAAATGGCAGGGGGGGGGAAGCTCATAAAGAATGAAGACTCTGGATGACATACATGCTGAGTTTAGAGGTCAGAAGCAGTCGTCAGGTTCTATTTTTTGATTAAAAATCAAAGAAGTTCAAAGATCAAGCAGAGACCTTACCTGGGAATCATGCTCCAGAGCATTTATTCTGGAGAATCAGTTTTTTCAGCACTCTGATTCTTGTGGATACACATGTTTCTAAGGACAGGTTGGTGCACTTTCCAATATCCCTTAGGTAGGCTAGAGCTGGACAGCTCCTTGCCACTACTAGCTGCAGCTTTACACTGAGGGAACATTTTTTTTCTAATTAACAGTACACTAAGATGGGGTAAACAAAACTGAACTGAACTATCTGGGGGTCCAGGGACCCAGTATTTTATGAACATTTTCTTCTAACAGTTCTCTGATCCAGAATCATTTTGGTCACAACTGAAGCTGGAAAGGGAATAAAAAAAAGTCTAGGTCCTAGTCCTGATTCTGGGACTAAATTACCTGTGTGATCTTTGGCAAAACACTGATGTTCTGATCATCCATTTCCCCAACAGTTAAATGAGAACTTATCCCTTTTCTGTTATCTTCATAGGTCTATTGTGAGGATTAAATGAGGTATTAAATGGGAAAATGCTTTGAAAGAACACTTTACAAATAAGTAAGATATTTAAATTGTTATGTGGCAAAGGAGCGAGGAGAGTCTTGAAAGGATATAAAAGATGTTTGAACTCAGTACAGGAATCCTTCAATAACAAACCATTATGAGTTCTTGAAAAGTGGAGAGATGTGATTAAAACAAGGTTTTAGGAAGATTTGTGAGTCATGGTATTCAGAATAGAGAGGAGGTTAAAAAAACAACTGAAAGGCTGTTGTAATAAATTAATTAAGAAGGTAAAGGTAATGAGGGCCCAGACTAGGATGCAATTGAGGGAATGGAAAGAAAGCAGTGAAGCTTTGCATGTTCAGTCATCTTCAGTCATGTTCAACTCTTTGTGATACTATTTGGGGTTTCTTGGCAAAGATCTTGCTTTTTTCCTTCTCCAGTTTATTTTACAGATGAGGAAACTGAGGCAAAGGAGGTTAAGTTACTTGTCCAGGGTCACACAGCTAGTGAATGTCTAAGGTCAGATTTGAACTCACAAAAGTGAGTCTTCTGACTGTAGATCTAGCACTCTATTCATTACTCCACATAGTTAACTTGAGGCTTTTTATATTCTGGTCCAGATGAAATATTTAGACTTTTTCTTCCCCTTCCTCTTTTCTCTCCTTTTTCCTCCTCCTCTTTCTTCTTTTCTTTTCTTTCATCCTTCCTTCCTTCCTTCCTTCCTTCCTTCCTTCCTTCCTTCCTTCCTTCCTTCCTTCCTTCCTTCCTTCCTTCCTTCTTTCTTTTCCTTCCCCCTGTCTCTTCCCTCTCCTTCATTTTCCTTCCCTCTGAAGAACTCTAAGGGCTTGGCAATATAATATTTTAGGCACAGCTTGAGGTTGGAATTTTTGTTTGTTTTGGCAGCCCTAACTCTAATTACCCTTGCCCTCAACTTTCTTTTGCCATTTTGTGGAAAAGAACAAGAATAAGATCCCTTTCCTTCTGGTTAGCTGTCTCATTTCACATTGAAAGAATCTGAGGTCAAGAGAAAAGCAGTGACTTAATTGCTTAAGATAGCATAACCAATCAGTGCTAAAACCAGTAGTAAGGTCTTTGACGTCTGGAATATGATGCTCTGAATAAAGTGTTAATGACTGATAATGACTAAACATGTCAACTCTTCTAGAATAACATATTTGCCTCTTAATGAAGCTTTTATAACTTTTGCCCAAAGGAATGATTCATCAATCAATAAACATTAATTAAATACCTACTATTTGCAGGCATCTGGTCTTAGCATCAGATTCTAGACTTGGAGTTGGAAAGGACCTAAGAGGTCACCTTAGTCCATCTCTCCCAATTTTACATGGGGAAATTGAGGTACAAAAAGGTCAGAATAAATGTCTAGAATCAAACAATTAACAATAGTAGCTAACATTTTTGTGTAGTTTAAAATTTGCAAAACATTCTATGTATATTATCTTATTGGACCTTCACTACAGTATGAGCTACAATTAGTCTTATTGTACAGATGAAGAAACTGGGAATAAGAGAGATTAAGTGATTTGCCCAGGGTCATATAGCTAGTAAGTGTCTTGTTTTTCCAATAGAAGAAGAAACTGAGAAGAAGAGAGTTTAAGTGACTTGTCCAGGGTCACATAGCTAGTAAGTGTCTGAGTCAGAAGTTTAAATATGTCTTCCCAATTCCATAATGTCCTCTAGATGCCTCTTGAACTGAGGCGTGTCTGGTGCACACTGTTCCATGCTGATCCTCATTGGTGATGGGTAAACAAAATCTCGAGGGGGAAGGTAGGAAAGGGTAGGGAGAACTGTTCAGATCTTCTCAAACTATATCTTTTATCAAGCCACCTACTCATTCTGCCTATACATAAAGCCAGCCTGAGTTCATATTTTTATAGCCAAATCCTTTCCAGTCTCACTAGTTTGGAGGTTGTATGCCCATCAGATAAGAGATGAGAAGCTTGTATCTATTTCTCTCCTTATTAAAAAAAAAAAGCCTCCTATAGATCTGAAAGACCAATTAGGTTTTTGGCCATCATCATTTTCCCTTTGCTGGGGTTCCTCCTGTACTTATGGGAATTACATTTTGCTCAAATGGACTGAAGGTCTGATACTGCATGCAGACAACAGTAATTACAATACTGTGTTACAATATCAAGAACAGCAATCTGTTTTTCTAATCAATAAACAGTGTCAGGCAGTGGAAGAGCTGCAAGTTACAATTCCCCAGCCACATGTACTAGCCTATTATGCTGCAGCTCCAGTTAATCAATTGGCCAACATCTGGGAAGTGTCTTCAGTTAAATGCCTGAAGTTTTTCTCTTGCCTGAAAGGGAAAGTACCTTGGCAGGGGGTGGGGCTTGCTTACCCATGAGCTAGTAGGATTCCTCTGCTTCCACTTTGTATAGGTCTCCTTGGTTTAGGAAAAGACTTTTAGAAGGCATATTTTTCCCTTGGAAAATAAAGATGGGAGGGTGGAAAGAATGAAGTTGGAGGCAGAATAGCTATGCATGGGAAAAAGAGGAATAAAAAAAGCAAAAAAGGGCAAGAGTAAAGAATGTTTACCTCCATCATCCATCCTTCCTTTCTTCTCTCCTTCCTTTCCTCCCTTCTTTCCTTTATTCCTTCCTTCCTTTTTCTTTCTCTCTTTCTTTTTAAATTATCTTGTGTTTTTATATCACATATATTCCTCATTATCATCCTACTCTTAAAGCAATCCCTTAGAACAAGGAATAAAAAAGGGGGAATATTCCACAGAATTAATCAGAATATCACAAAGGTCTTAAATTACATGTAGTTCCCCATACTACTTCTGTAAAAAAAGAATGAGAAATATTTTCTCATAGATTTTTGGAGCTAAGTGGCTGATCATTACTTTTTCTTTTTTTTTCTTTTTTGCAAAGCTTAAGTTAATTGCCTAAGTTCACAGTGCTAGGTAATTATTAAGTGTCTGAGGTCAAATTTGAACTCAGGTCCTCCTGACTCCAGGGCCGGTGCTCTATCCACTGTGCCACCAAATTGCTCATATGCCATATGCCCCCAAAAGTCTTAGTGAAATTTTAAGATCTTAAAATTTAATAGCTTTGTATCTGTTTAGGTTGAAAATTGTGCTAAAACATTTAGGACCTCCTGCACTTACTCCACACATACAATGAGCATAATAGTATTGTGCTAAGCATTGTGGGAGGTATGATGATTATAGGTCCATAGATTTTGAGAAGGAAAGAACCTTAGAGGGCTCTAGTCCAAGCTCTTTATTTTCCAAATTAAGAAACTGAATCCAAGAGAAATCAAGTTGCCCCAGGTTGCACATGCAAAACTAGGAATCAAATTCAGGTCCTCTGACTGCCATCCCAATAAATCAAACCCAGTCTTTGCCCTCCAAAAACTCATCACATAGTCAAGGAGATAAGTAAGTTGTTTGCTGTTGTTGCCATCATTCAGCCATTTCAATCCTGTCTGACTCTTTGTGATCCCATTTGGGGTTTTCTTCGGTGGGATTGCCATTTCTTTCTAGAACTCATTTTACAGATAAGGAAACTGAGGAAGACAGCGTTGGGATTTTCCAAGGGCCACACAGCTAGTAAGTGTCTGAGTTATACAAATAACTAAAATGCAAGATTGAGGAGAGAATAACAAAGATTACTAATATAGACTTCAATGAAGGAAAGATCATTTCTAACTTGGAGGAGAGGGAGGGATTTTTGAGTGAGAGTTTTAGCACAATATTTTGGGGAATGTATTGATTTGGAATTGAATAAGTTAAACTTCTGGCTTTCCTATATACCAACTATGCAACCTTGGGCAAGTCACCTAGCCTATGTGAGTCTCATTTTCCTCATCTATAAAAGTTAAATAATAATATTTGGTAGTGGGTAGTGTGGTGTTGTAAGGAAATACTTTTTAGATTTTTCTGAAGCAACACACACACACACACACACACACACACACACACACACATATATATATAATGATACAGGAGGAAGTATAACAAAAAGTAGAATAGGAATTTCAACTGATGTCAGATGAGTGTTATCTACATAAAGAAGAGTTATGAGAGATAAGTTAGGAAATTTAGGTTGGGATTGTATATGAAATGCCTCAAAAGTCGTAGAACATAGACTTTAACTTTGGAAGGGACTACAAAAGTTATTGGTTAAATATTGAAGTGTAGAGGACTGCCCTCTATATCTTCAGTAAGTAGTCATCCAGTCATCATCTGGACCATACAACTTCCTAAGTCTTTCCACTTATGATTAGCTGGAACTGTTGAAAAATTCTTCCTAAAATTAAGGCCAAGTCTTACTCTTTCTACCTTTGACTCGTTAATTGTTTTTCTTCTCTCTGGAGCCAAAGAGAACAAATCTTATCCCTCTTCCATATGACAGCCCTTCAAATAATTGAAGCCAGCCAGCCTGTCCCCTTAGGACTTCTCTTTTCCAGAGTAAACATTCCTTATCCCTTCAGTAGTACTCAGGGTACTATTCTGATTGCTTTCCTCTGGGTATTCTTTTGTTTTTCAGTGTCCTTCCTCATATATGGTGGCAAGAACTGAATGTAGAATTTCAGATGTGGTCTGATTAGAGCAGAGTACTGGAGAACTATATCCTTGTTCTGGATACAGTGCTTCTTACTGTAACCTCAGATCAGGATAGTGCTTTTGGCTACTATGAGAAACTGTTGTCTCATTCTAAACTTTCAGTCATCTATAACCCCTAGATCATTTTCACAGAAATCTTTATATAGCCAATATTCCTCAGTCTTATGCTTTTCAAGTAGAATTTATTTTTGAACTAGGTTTTCTCATAATTGTCATCTTGTTAGATTCAACCTTTTGTTCCAACTCGTAAAAATCTTTTTGGATCCTGACTTTGGATCATTGGTGCTATCAATAATCCCTCCCACTTATGGGCCATCTTCAGATTTTATGGACATATTTTCTCTAGTTTTATTCAAATTATTTATAAAGTATTGAGTGGGGGCCTGGCATAATCTAAGGTGAAGCGACCCACTTATCAAAGAGTACTCTTTAAGTTCCAGCATTCAATCATTTCTGCTAAGTCATTCTCAGGGGTCGGAACTTTACTCATCAATTCTTTGAACCTTCATCAAAGAGGATCCAAATGACATCACTATGTTAGAAACAAGTGGCAATGTGTCCAACTGGCTGATCACATCAATATGACCTCAGAATGCCCTAGCAAGGTGAGCACAAATAGTCAATGTGCTTGAAAGGTCATGAGAAACAAAGTGTTCAGTGATGTGCTTTTAGAAGTCTCATCAGACAGCAGTGTGCAGGTTGGATTGGAGAGGGAGAGAACAGTTAGGAAAAAAGAGGCTAAAACTGAAGGGAGGGAGAAGGGATAGATTCAACCACCACAGAATATATAGAATTGGCACTCCTTTAGCTCTGCCTCTAGAGCTTCAAAGTATTTCCTACATGAAATCCTTACAGATCCTTCTAATACTTAGTGCATCCTTTTTTCCTCTCCTTCCTTCCCTCCCTATATCTTCCTCTTTCTCTTCCTCTACCTTACCTCTACATCTATTTTAGAATCTCCTCTACCCTAGATCCCAAGTAAAAAGATAGTCTATGATGACAGATTGTTTTCTTTTCTTTTTTTCCCTAACTCCTAGCAGGGTGTTTAGCCAAGAGTTGATGCTTAATAAATGTTGAATCTGCATTTGACAGATTTTCATCTCTAGTTGAACAATGAGAGAAAACTTTTCTGATCAATATTATTGGTCAATGCCATTGTTCATGTTGATTCACACTGGATAAATGCCTGTAGATAGATATCAACGGCATTCATTAAAAAATAAAACAAAACATGGATTAGACCAAAACTTGCAGCTGGAATCATCCCCAGAATCCATTTCAATCAAAAGTCACAGCTGCACTGGCTTTGGTCATTGTGCTTGTGGACTTATCCTAAATTTGTCTGGGTGAATGTGAAGGAGATGCACTAGAGAATGATTCCAAAACTTATCACCACTCAAATGTGCATGATGGAAATGATCCAGCTGACAGTTGCTTCCAACCTTATAAACTTTTGTATTCCTTTGTTTAGAACTGGAGAGAAGTGTGTTAGTGGTGTCAGTGGGACCTAGGTAGCTCCAGGGACCAGAAGAAAGATAAAAAGTCATTCCTCATTAAACTCCAAACCCAGATCAGGCAGAGGAGTCACCAGAAATCATTCTTTCTTGATTACATAGTTGACTTGTCTGTGTGTGTGTGTGTGTGTGTGTGTGTGTATTCTCTTTCTTCGTCAAGGCTGGGGCAATGGAGAG
Source organism: Macrotis lagotis (assembly GCF_037893015.1). Classification (NCBI taxonomy): domain Eukaryota; kingdom Metazoa; phylum Chordata; class Mammalia; order Peramelemorphia; family Peramelidae; genus Macrotis; species Macrotis lagotis. The sequence goes on from NC_133661.1 coordinate 62,002,708, forward strand.
GGCAGGTCATGCAGGGAGATAGAGGCACATATAAAATGCTGATTCCATTCTCAATGTTTCAACTGTAAAGCAGGACAGAGGAAGAAACCAGAAAGGGAGAATCCTCCAAATTAGAATTGAACAGCCTTGATGTTGATGAGAAGGAATAGTCAATGAGATATCTTATCTATAGAGCACTTGTTTGAGCCATGGGTAATCCAAGAACAATCTTAAATATTTTGCCCTTGTGGACGTCAGGCTGCTTATCATCATCACCATCACTCTCATCACCACCAATCATCATCTTCATCATCATTGAGAAAGACTAGAGTAAGATGAGCAAACCATCATTTGTGTCCTTGACAAGATGGACTGACAGTAGGCCATAAAGATCCTTTGAAAAGTCCAAGAATATATATTATTGAAGCTGTTTCCTCCCCTCTGTCTCTCAGCCAGGAAAGAATTCAGTAGCAAACCAAAAAAGCTCAGCAGAGAGATTTTTGTTCTAAAGAAAGCAATTCTTTTTCATTTTTATTTACTTTGATACTTTTATGGAAATGAAATCTCATTGATATGTTCCTTCCACTATATTCTTCCCCCCAACAATACAGATGTAGATCTAATCATCCACTGTCATCCTATATAATTCTTGTTTAATGTAAAGTGGAAATTTCAATCATGGACTTTTGGTGTTAGAGGACCTGGGTTCAAATTCCAGCTCTCCCATCAGTAGCATCAATGATGTTAGCCAGGTCACTCTATGGATGTCAGTTTATACTGTAAAATGGGGGACCTCTAAGGTCCCTTCCAGCTCTAAATGGATGCTTTTAAGGTCTTATTTTAAAATCTTCTGGTGTGCTGGTGTGTGTATGTGTGTGTGTGTGTGTGTATGTGTGTGTGTGTGTATGTGTGTATGTGTATATGTTGGGTGTGGTGTGTGTGTGTGGGGATCTTCTAGAGTAGGTGCTCTTAGCTTTTTTTGTGTGTCACAGATTCCTTTGGCACTTTGGTGATGCCTAGAGACCCTTTCTCAGAGTGATGTTTTTGAAAGCATAAAATAAAATACTGTACAAAGCATCACAATGAATTAAGACATTAAAAATAAATGCAAATCTATAGATGTATTTAATATATATATAGACATAATAATCCATACATATCCATACAACACAAAACATGTTATATATGCATATAAAATATACATGTATATTTTTATGAATATTTGTGTATCTATTATATATATATATATATATAGCTAGCAAATATATGGCAGCCAATGGCAGTATAGGACTGTACATATGTAGACATGGACATATAGACATACTTTACTAATTAGCAACCCATCCTGCTGACATTGGCTGCTTGAAATCCTTCATCTTATAAGATCCTCTGGTAGGACCATACTGTTTACTGGGATTTTTATTTTGTTTTTAGTTAAGAGTGATCATAAGATCCTTGATCTATGACTGGGAGGAACTTCAGAGTTCAAGTAGTTCATTTTATAGATGAAGAAACTGAAGCGTAGGGTAAGTAAGTGACTTGCCCAAGATCATCAAGGTTGTTGGAAGGTTTGGAACTAGTTTCTTTGATGGTGAGCCAGGGTTCTTTCCACTGGACTATATCTTTCTGCTTTTGCATTCTAGCTTTCTTCTGATTGTCTCTTTCATCTTTAGGGAAGTCTCCAGGGTTGTCAATGAATCGGCAAACATTTATTAAATACTTTCTATGTGCCAGCCATTGTACTTGACTGTTTTTGTTTTTCCCAGGTCTGTCATATTTTCTGGCATATAGTAGGTGCTTTGAAAATGTTTCTTGGCTTATTGAATTGAATTGAATAGATTCATTGTAGTGATGTATGTATCTTAATATTGTTTCCTTATCCAAATTACATCACTGCTCAGGAAGCGACCACTTCAAGTTTGAAATGATGTCTTAAAGATGTGGAAAGAGCTGTCTTGCGATGTAGTACAAGTTTCTTTCTGCCTCTTGGGAGATAAAGCTACTTTGATTGAATAAGGGAAGCAAACCAGCAAGAAGACTTTTTTTTAATTGAAAAGATAGGGATGGGGGATGTGGAGGGAAAAACACATCTCCTAAATGATGCTCTGGCATTACAGGGTACTATTAGAGAAAAAAAGAATTCCTCAGGGTGTCTAGGTGCCTAGGTCCTGCTAACCCCCCACTTTACTCACTTCAACTTGCCATAGAACTAGCCTGAAGAAACAGCAAATGAGATCTCCTTCATTCTTAGAAAGCTTTCTTAGAAATATTTCTTAGAAATACTTCCTGAGAGGAAAGGAAATGGGGATCCCTCTCTGCTCTTCTCCATTATCATCCTCCTAACTCTGACTCTTTTGGCCCTGGTTCACAGACTTTCAATGGTCTCTACTGCAGGAACTTGTGGTAAACCAGCCATTGGACCAAACCTGGAAACTTCTGTTTTGGAAGAGAAAAATAGACTTATAATTCTATAACTCTGAGGTCAGGCAGTCAATCAACAAGCATGTATGAAAGGTGTACCTTGTGTTAATCCCTGGGACTACAAATACACAAATACAAGCAAAAAGCAAGACACGCCTTGATTTTAAGCAACATATATTCTAGTAGAGCAAGATAATATTTAAAAAGAAGCTGGGGGATGACTAAGTGGCACAGTGGATAGAACACCGGCCCTGGAGTCAAGAGTACCTGACACTTAATAATTACCTAGCTGTGTGACCTTGGGCAAACCACTTAACCCCATTGCCTTGTGAAAACCTAAAAACAAAAAAGCTGGGAAGATGGAGAGCAAGGTGAAGGAACCCAGGTATAAAAGCATCAGAGAAAAAAATTGAAGAGGAAAGTCAGAAGTACAGCCTGGAGAGGAATGAAGCCATGGGTGATCTGGGCATTCTCATTAAAATGGAAGTTCCAGGAGGAAATAGAGTGGCTGCTGAGGCTATGGGTACTTCAAGTGTGCAAAGGCCAGGGCTTCTGTGAACATCTGGGGACATTGCAGACCAATTCTTGGAGAAGAGGAGGATTGTAGTGTGTAGAGGAATGAATGAAATGACCTCAGAATCCATCTAGTCCAACCAGGGGAATACTGGAGCCAGCTTGTCCTGGCTCAGGACCCAATTGTTCAATCTTCATTGTGAACATTTATGCCTCAGAAATTGGCAAATGCTACAAATCAGGGATTGATTTACTGCTTTTTTTTTCTGATAGTCAAGACTTAAGAAAGAGAGGGAGAAAATGCAAATTAAACTTAAGAAGTGCATTATTTATACATTTCTCCCAGAACCAGTAGTCAAACATTTGCCAGCACAACTATGAGTTGAGGAAACTGAGACCCAGAGACTTTAAGTAAATTGGCCAAGGTCAAGTAGTTAGAAAAATTATATACTTCTAGTGAACCTGCTGGACAATTTAACTCTGGAGATTGAGATCCTGAGGCTAAAGGATATGACCTTGTGGGTCTTTAACTAGTCCAAAACTCAGAGGAACCAGCCCTAGGATTTAATGAATCTGGGGCTTAAAAATAGACTCTGCCTTTTAGCAAACAAACCTCTTTTTTTTGGGGGGGGGGAATCTTGTGTATTATCCCTGGTGAGAAACTGAACTGTATTAGCCTATTTAGTTCATAACATGGACTCTTGAAATAATAAGTCAGTTGATCTGCAACCTTAAATGTAATTAGTAATGTCATTAGTCTAATCCATAATCAATACCTGTGTAATTGCTTCCTTATTTTTATATTTTGTCCTTGGGGTTTTTGCATTCCAATTTAGACATCAATTTGTAAAAATGCTTGTAAATGATGCTAAACATATCATCTGACATATTCTTATTTACTCTGGGTGATATTCCAGCAAAAGCACATACACACACATCAATTTTAGCTATTAGAGAATTGTGTAGAATAATAGTAGATGGATCTCATGCTGATAAATGCTTTTAGATTTTCTGTTGCAGTTGGCTTGACTTTTTGAATATGAGGTAAGTCTCAGTATGTCATCAGCCTGCCACTGGTTCATAGCAACATTCAAAACACCTCAATTTTCTATTTAAAATTATCGTCAAGGGGCTTTCAGAATTGGTAGTTTTATAGTGATTTGTATGATTTTATTTACTTCCTCCCTTCAGCATTGAAAAGGGTTTCCAGATTAGAAGTTAGGGGAGTGGGGCTTGATTATTACCTTTGGCACCTACTCCCTTGGTGATCTTGGACAAGTCCCTGTAAGATCTCTGGGACTCAGCTTTATCTTCTGTAAAAAGGGAATTGGAATTTTTAACCTGGGGTCCACAGACTCCTAAGTAGTCTGATTTCAGGGTATCTATGAATTTGGTTAGGAAAAATATATCCTTTATATTCACTAACTGAAATTTAGTATTTATTTCCATTTCAATTCAATCTGGCATGAACCAAAGGTATCCATGACCCACCTTGAAAAAGGTAAGAATCCCTGGAGTAGATGATGTGTTAGTTTCCCAAACTTTCTAAACTCATTTTGCAAATCCTACTACGAGCCTATTAGACCTTAGGATGAAAGTGACCCTTTCTTTTAACAAGGTTTGAAAATGTAAATTATGAACCTAACCCCTTATCAGAATCAGGGATGTCAATAAAAATAGACATTTATGTTATATGAAGAGTTTTTAATTTTTTTAGGTTTTTTTTAGGTTTTTTCAAGGCAAATGGAGTTAAGTGGCTTGCCCAAGGTCACACAGCTAGGCAATTATTAAATGTCTGAGACCGGACTTGAACCCAGGTACTCCTGACTCCAAGGCTGGTGCTTTATCCACTATGCCACCTAGCGGCCCCCAAGTTTTTTAATTTTGTTAGGGTGGAGAACTCCCTATCCATGCAGCTGCAACCAATCTATGATTTAGTAGATTAGTTTTAGGAAGGTGCTTGAAGCATACAGAGCTTAAGTGACTTGCCCAAGGTCCCACAGCTAGTAAGGTCAGGGGCATAATTTGGAACCTTCTATATTCCCTTTTTCTTACTGCTTCTAATCTCAGAATGTTAAGGAGATTATACCATTTATTGATTTGATATAATGAAATCTTTAGGCATTTTAATATTAAATTGACTCCTTGCCTTGCCACCCCCTTCCTCAAATCCTACTCTCAAATAATATAATCACTCATTTTGATCTTTATGAGGGTAGTGTCCTCTCCTTACACTTTGTGTGTGTGTGTGTGTGTGTGTGTGTGTGTGTGTGTGTGTGTGTGTGTGTGGTAGTGACTCAAGGTCAGCTTGAGCAGCAAAGGGGAACCTTGTTGAAGGCTATAGTTATGAATGGGCTTACAGCTTGCTGTAATTGAAATTAATGTTGAGTCTTCTCTTCCAGTAAGTTCCCAAGTAGACAAATCTGAGTCGACAGAGGTCTGAACTTCATCTCTCCCAAAGATAGCTCATCAGGGGGCCCGGGCTATAAATCTCTCTCCTCCATGATAATGCAAATGCTAATTGGTCTGAAGTTGGCAGCTCTTGCCATTTTGGAGCAGATGGGGTATCTCTGGGTCCTTTCAGACCCTGTGGTCTGTGGGGAGACTTCAGTGGGAGCTGGCAAAGTCACTGTGAAGGAAAACATTTTTAGTGCAACCACTTGAAAGGTCTTTCAGAAAGCAGAACCCTGCTCCTTCTCTAGCAAGCTGGGGGAAATGAGAAGTGACATTTTCCCTACCCCACCCCCTCTTCCCTCGCCTTGAAGCATCACCAAGTTGAAGAATTGGCCCTGAATGGTATAGTCTTGTGAAACCCAGTCTCTGTCCTGAGTTCGGATGCACAACAGATAGAATTTAACCAGGAGTTTTGACTGCTTTGTCCTAGAAACAGATGACAGGAGCTACAGACCTTGGTTCCCAAGGCACCACGCCAAAGGTCTTTTCACCTTATTCATGGTGTATGTAGAATTTTTCTATTGCTCTGGACCTATGTTTTTGTCAGTGGTCACATGGTGTGAGAACTGATGCAGTTTGCCAACTCATCTATGGGTAGAGGACATGGAGATGTCACGTGATATAACTAGTCTGTGAGACTGTGTCAGAGGCATGGCCTGAACCCAAACCTTTAAGAATCCAAGATTAGTCCTCCAACTGCCAAGCTATTCTAATTCTATCATCTTCGAATGATGCAATTTTGTTCATGAAAATGAACTAAGAGCTTAAACTGATCCAGCTACCTGATCTTACAGATGGAGAAATTGAGGTCCATAGATGGTAAAGTCATTCAAATACTGGTAGAATTGTGACCAGATTTCCAGGAGCAGTGGTTGCAGAAATAACTAACTTACATTACCTTTAAAATTCAAGTGAGAATCTACTCTTATGTTTAGCTTCATGAAGAAATCACAAAGCAGTGGAATGTATATTGTACTTGGAGTCAGGGTCTAAGTTTGAACCACTTACTACCTATCTAATCTAATTCAAATCACATGACCTCTTTGGGCCTCAGTTTCCTCCTCTGTAAAACTGGATGGGGAGTGGAGCAGGTTACCCTTTGGTATCTCTTCTAGAGCTCCTGTTATCTTGGATACTGTGGGAAGGTTCAGGGATGGGACATAGTCTCTGCTTACATTCTTGTTGGTTCTTTTCATCAACCATTCAATCATTCCAACCATTATGATGGAGCCTTCCCATGGCCATGTCATCCTAGCAGAACATGGTTCTTGTTATTTGTAGATGTAGTTCTGGGGTGTGGGAATTCTGTCAAAATGTAATGCACTAAGTAGGGAATGGAGAAGAGAGAACATTTCTATTCAAAGAAAAGGAAATAGTCGTTAAAGTTTTAAGGTCAGATGGAAACTGGTGTAGTTCCAAGCCCACTCCATGAGATGGTGTACAATGAGCTGGGCATTGTAGAAAGACAACAAATTCTTTCTACTAGTTGGAAAGCAGATAGATGGCACAATGATCAGAGGATTGGATATGACTCTGTGGAAGTCATTTGACCTCCCAAAGCTTCAGTTTCCTCTTCCTTCAGTAAATGAGAATAATAATGGCACCTACCTCACAAGTTATTGTGAGGATAAAAAGAGATTTTTCATATATACATAAATGTATATATATATATATATGTATGCAAAGTAGTTTGCAAACCTTAAAATGTTATTTAAATATTTAATCTTCAACTTGGGCCATATAATCTCATTGTCCTTTTCCCTTGTTCCTGAGAGAGCTTCTGTCATATCCCTGTAGACTCTTGGCCTTTATAAGAGACTCTAGGAAGTTTTTCTCCTAGCTTCTGTTCAGGGTAACAAAACTATGGGTATGAACTCAGAAGGTGACTTGTTCAAGTCCAAGCCATGATGTAGATAGATGTCATAGTTCAGTTGAGAAAACCAATGAGCTATGAATTGGGAGGCCGAGGTCATAGTATCAGGTCTGCCACTGACTGGGACTGTGCCACTAGCTGTGTCACATCGGGCAAGTCACAATTCCTATGCACCTCAGTTGCCTTTTCTATCTAGTGCCTTCCATGGAATATAATATCTGGCAATAAGTGTTTCAATATTAAATGTATCTCTCATGATTATCCTGGTGATAAGGGTTCACTTTACTTCCCTCAGAGGAGCAAATATCAAGAATAAAGGATCATCCAGAATCAAGGACCTTGTGATTTCTACTAATAAAATGGCATACTATATGCAATTTATAATTTTTCATCTCATTTCTTTTTCAAAATGTTTTAAGAATTGATTCCTTTCATTTTTATATCACTTTTATTTCTGACTACATCCTTCTGCTCTCCCTTTCCTAGTGAGTTTTCCCTCATAACAAAGTTTTTAAAGGAAAGCATCAACTGTAACTGAGAGCATATGTGATATTTCACTCACATTCCACTGCAATGAAGGAAGGAAGGGACATTTTTCAGCTTTTCTCTAGGACTAAACTTATTCATTATGATGCAGCTTTCAGTTATTTTTTGCTGTTTTCTTTCTCCATTTATATTTAGCTGCAATCATTGTGTATCTTGTTTTCCTTGTTCTGATTTCTTTATTTTGTATCCATTCAAATGAGTTTTTCTCATGTTTTTCTGAATTCCTTATAGTTTTTTTAACAGCACAGATTCTATTACCTTTACCTACCACTACCATTTATTTAATCATTCCCAATCAACCTGCAATCTAATTTTACATTCCTGCTTTGAGTTAGGGAGAAGAGTTCTTGACTCCCTTTTATAAATCAGGAAACAGAGGCAAGGACATTAAAGATTTAGAAGTGGAAGAGACCTTAGACATCTGCTTCATTTGACATATGAGGAAACATGGCCAGAGAAGTTAAATATCTTGCTCAATTGCACACAGTGATGCATCCAAGACATAACAGCTAGTCAGCAGTCAAGTAATCTCACACAATCTCAAATCCCCTAACTCTGTTGGAGTTATTTCAACCACATCACTTGTCTCGGGCCTGTATCCTTGGCTCTAGTGGTTAAGACACAAATTGAATTGAGGTAATTCTGGTGCAAGGATCCAAGAAACTGTGGGAAACTTTGATTTATAAGCCTTCTTCCTATGGCTTTTTCTCCCTTTTAAACAGACAACCTTGAATTCTTTCTCTTCTTGCAGAAAGGATCAGTTGAACTATGATGTCTACTCAGAACTACTTGATGGGGAAGAGGGGAAGAAAGCAGAGATCTATGTGGTTGGATTTAAAGGTCAGGGACCTGGGCATGTTGAGAAGTACCCTTTTGTTATTATCTTTTAAGAGTTTGAAGCCTAGATACCCTTACCTCTGTGTTGTCTTCCTCTTCACCTATCACTTAGAATTATAGAATCATAGCATTTAATAGCCACAAAGAACCTCAAAGACTATCTAGTCTAATATCTTCATTTGACAGATAGGAAAATTGAAGCTCAGAAGAGTAAAGATTTGTCTGACATCACCTTGGCCTTGATTTAGAACTGTATTAGAACTGTATTAGTCTGATCTATTTCCTCATAACTAAGAAGGTTTTGGTTATCCATATTACCATTTTTTAATATAAAAAAGGTAAAATAATTTTTTCCACATAACTTTACTTATCTATATCATAGAACTCCAGAATTTTAAAACAGGAACCAATCTTAAAGATTGTTTAGTTTAATGTAAGTGAGGAAAATCAAGTCCTGATAAATGACTTCAATCAGTAAACTAACATTTATAAATAAAAAGAAAAGCAAAAGATAGTTCCTTTTCTCAAGGAGCTCCCAGTATAATGAGGGAGATAATATGCAAAAGTTATGTACAAACAAGCTATAGAAAGAATAAATTGGACATAATCACCAGAAAGAAGGCACTAGAATTAAGAGATAGAACAGCAAAGATTTATAGATGGTTTCCCCAAACACTCCCTGTCCAGTTCAACAAAGCTCATGGATATCATGATTGAGTGATAAAGTATCTCATTTTTAAATTTTTTCCCTTGTAAAATAGATAGGATATTACCTTTAACTGATGTCATTTGCCACTGACTGAACTAGTCAGAAGATCATGCATTTATACCTAGATAGCATAAAATCTATCATTTTATGGATGAGGAAACCAAGATCTTTCTGTTAGCAGGTAGCAGAACTTAGATTTGAACCCAAATCTTCTGACTCCAAATCCAGGGCTTTTTTACTATTCTATATGGTTCCTTTCTATATCTGAAAAGATAATCTTATGTTACAAAGGAGATTTCTGCTCATTGGTTTGATAGAAAATGATGTTCCATTTTTGAGATTTTATGATTCTATGTCCTTCATCTTTTTAATGCCAGTACCTTGTACTTAGGAGACATTCTTTTACTGCCAATTCAATGAATGAATGGATCTATTCATCCCCCTTTTTAATATGTGTATTTTCATGAATGTATTTCTTTTCATACAACAGACACTACTCAAAAATACCCTAACCAACACCCTGCAGTCTAGACTATGAAACCAATTGTTTTATTGTTTTCAGCAAAACCAAAGGACTTGAGTGATTTATTTTGCATTTTTTTATTATTTAACTGTTATCAAAAGATAGGATATGTGCTTTAACTTTGATAACTTTAATAATTTGTTATCTTTAACCTGAGTTTTGTTCCTTTTTTGGTGTTTTCATTATTGTAGTCACTGTATTTTTTCTTTAGATTCTACTTTCTTCATTCACCATTGTTTATTTCTTATGAATTCTTTTCTCTTTAAAGTTCAGTAATATTAATTTTCATTTACATATCACCACTTGTTTGATGATTTCTCAATTATTTGGTTCATTTTTGTTCCCAACTTTTTGTTATTTCTATAGTACCCAAGGTACTATATCACCCACAGGTCTCCATATAACAAATAATAATGTTATACATATTTTCTTTCTGTCATTAATGTCTCAGGGACATTGACCCAGTAGTCATTCTCCATAATGATTGAATCAATTTAGAGTGCTACTTTGAGTAAATTAGCATGACTGTTGTCCCATAGTGACATGAGTGACCTTTTTTAAAGAAACCTATTTCTATGATCCAAGGAAGAGAAAGGAACCTTCTGGAACTGTAGGTGACTCCTGGGACCAAGTTAACATGGCAGAGACTTCTCATTTTCATTGTGAATTAGAGCAAATCTTTTGTGAGACTTTTGATAGCAGCTTATAAGAAAGTTTCTGGGAATGACTGAGGGATGTTTGAGGGAGTGATGACATCCCTACCACAAAAGTGCTTCATCATTATGGGGCAAACTGGAGGAGGCAATGAAAGGCTTAAGGATATAGAGCTTTCTTTTGGGAATCAGCCTTACATATTGAAGCAATAAGGCAAGAATGCCCTTTTTGCCCTCTTTCTTCTATGTAGCCTTGATTTAGTTACTTGTTGAGAATGGATACTCCATGAATATATGTTGAGTTGATTCCTACCTTGGTCTCTTACTGTGTAGCTGAATTTACACTTGAACCAAAGATAGTCTAGGGGAAGCAATCATCTGCCACTTCTCCAGTCCTTTCTGGAGCCATTCCTACATTGGGGGAACACATCAGTGAGGACACCTGAATCTGCCCTTAGTAGGTGTTCCTGTCAAACACTTCAATTCAACCAATAGGCCAAGATCAGTAGTTTCATAAACTTTTTCAGTCCTTAAACCATTAGGCTTTTAGGTAAAGCTACTCATAGTCCCTATTTAATATGAAAAGTAATCAATTTCTGACAGATGCATATAAAAAGTAAAAGAAAGAGGTCATGCAATTTCAGTAGAAAAATATAGTTATTTTCTAAATATATTCTCCATACCCCTTGAGAAATGTCTTATAACTCCTGAATGTGCATAAATGAACCCTGGGGATACACTATGTGACTTTTAGGGTCTTACTTCTGTGTTAAATATAAATATCTGTATTTAGAGATCATAGGAATGACTATTGTTCATTTTAACAAACATTTAATGAACACTTACAATGTGCAATGCTCTGAATTACAGGTTGCAGAGGCTATAAAGATTAACAAGATGATGATCCCTTCCCTCTAGCTGGGGAGATATGACATATGCAAAAATAGCTATAATGAAATATAGAAAGAAACAAGTGTTGTTTCAGGAAAGTACAATTACTTCTGGGTAGAGTATAAGGGAAAAGGCTGTTGGTTCTTGACAGGTAGAGACAAGGCTCATTAGGCTTTTTAGAGTGAGTGTGAAGAGAAGAGCAGCTTCGAGTCACTGTCTTGATCTCTAAGGTTTTAGTGTCTAAGAAAGATACATTCACACTGATAAATATATAGGAAGCATTTGAGGGAGACAATGAGTGAGTATAGATAAGTGCAGATGATGAAAGAGGCAATGAATGGATGAGATCATATATTTACATTTGATGTGGGCTGAGGGTAAGTACATTAGTACATAAGAGATTGTTGTGATACAGTGGATAGAGAATAGAAATTTAGAGGCAGGAGACTTTGGTTTGAATTCTAGCCATACATCTTACTGTGTGAACTTGCTCAAATTATTTATTTCTCCAAGCTTCAAGTATCTGATCTCTAAAACCATCATCAGCATCATCATATTTGACATAACTAATTCTTGAGTTTTTAATTCATTTTTTGACTGGTGTTGGTGGTGGCAGGAATGTATGGTGGTCCAGATCCTTGAGGGAAGTTTTGAATTGCAATGTCCCTCCCCATACAGAATGACACCTCATCTGCAATCTCTGGACTTAAAGAGCTGTCAGGTATTGAGATATTAAATGACTTACCTGTGATCACATAGTCAGAAACAGGATTTTCTAACATCAAAACCAGCCCTCTATCCACTATATTCTCCCAGCTCTTAACAAGATTACAGTGAGGCTCAAATTAGATGATGCATCAAAAGCATGTTTTCAAATTTAAAAAAATCACCCAAATTCCAGTTATCATTAATAGGGCATGGGAAGCGAGAGGTTTAAGAGAGTCTAATAATTTATATTATGTTGAATGTGATTGGTGACTATTATAGCCTTTCTTGGTACTCCAAGATGTCTGGTACCAGAGACAATAGGGAAGGATTCCAAAAAGTGTTACCAATGAGAAATCCCTAAGTTTGTTATGTAATGTCAATACTGCCCAACATCTTCTGTGCCTCACATTTCAACAAATTCCACTTTATCCTGAAAAGTACCCAATACAGGAAAAGCTCCATAAAGAAACCAGTTTCCTCAGATTTTCACTGTTTTTGCTTAAATGCAACAAAAGCTCCTTGGTCCTCTTGTCTGCCCCTACCTGGTTTTATCTGCCACCTTTGAGCAGCCTCAGAGCAAGAGAAAGATGAGTACCCTCAATAGGCCTACTGGCTTCTTTGTTTTTCCATCCATCCAGTTCAATTGTCTTGCCATTGTGGCAAGCAAGATTTAGGTCAGAAATAGGATCCGTGTGCTAGAGCATTGTACCTTATTTTTTTTTATTCACTTTTGATGCTCTGATTCCCATACCACTGATCCCCCAGCTCTGGAAGTAGGTGAAATATATTCAAATCTAGCCCCTGATACTTACTGACTGTATGATCTTATTCAAATAATTTAATTCACCTACACCTCAGTTTTCTCATCTCTAAAATGAGGGCATTGAACCAGATAGTTTCCCAGGTTCTTCCAGGTCCCTATGAAGCCATCTTTAGAAGTGTACTGAATATATGACTGAAGGGAACCAAATCATAAGTTCTAGAATCTGGTTTGCTGCAGTAAAGATGGTGTCTGGCATGATGCCATAGGTGAATCGCCTATAGGAGTATGCCTTCTTTTATGTAGTTAGAACTCCAAGTTAATCAGCAGAATGGATGAAGGGAAGTAAAGTATAAGACTGGGAAAGTTGGAAGAAGCTAGATTATACAGAGCTTTAAATGTCTAATAGAGTTTATATTGGAATCAGAATCCAAGTTTAATGACCACTCTGCTTGTGTATGACAGAGGCAGGACAGACTAGTTCTTTCTTCTCCCAACCTGCCTCTCTAACTAAAAGGCAAACTGCCACAAAATGGCAGTGACCCAAGGCCATTCCAAAAGAAATGACATAGAACATTAAGTTCCCAAGGAATTTAAAGGAAAAGGAACATTATGAGTTTAGTAGTCAGATGAGTAGGGTATGATTTATTTCCTGAAGGAAAGGTAAAATTTGCCTAAATGCAGAAGAGAGCCAAGGAAGACTCACTGTTAAGGGCTCTGTCTTAGTCTCTGAAGATTGATCCCTCAAATCATAATCAAAAACCTTTTGAGCTGAAGGAGACCTTAGAGATAATCCAGTCCAAAAACCTGCTTTTTAGTACAATGGGAAGGAATTCTGATTCTAGAGCTAGGGGTCTGAGTTCAAATTCAGAATTTTGATATAGAAACTGATTCTGTTTGCCCCATGGATCCCTACTATCCCTATTCTGGGCTTTTATTTTTTAAAGTCAGGTCTCTCTTGGGTTTCAGTGAACCATTCCAATAAATATTCCGGGTCACCAGAGTTAAATTTAAAAAACCACCAACCCATTTTCTTTCTCTTCACTTATGCAAAAACTAGATCAGCTTCTCCTTTTGGGAGAGGGCTGCTTTAAACCTGGAGTGAGTGCAGTTGAGGTCTGGGAACAGTGCCAGGGTATATCTTCAGCACATGGTTGGAAACATCACCAATCCAACCCTGGCATCTCTCTCCCTACTTTTGAGTGAGTAATTTGACATACTTAATTCCCTAAATAGTTTAGAGGACAAAATTGTGAATCTGGATCTTGAGAAGGGATGAAAAGAGGGAGAGAGTTCCCCCTTTCTCAGAGTGAAGATTTGGTCCTCTAGCTTGGGATTTAGTTTTCTCAACTCATTGACTTTGGAGTTGAAGCCTGCCTGTTACTCACAATGATAAATGTTGTTCTCAGAACTTGCCTATCTATTTCTCCCTTAGAATCTGCCACTGGATGCTTCTTTAATGTCACTCTATTAAGCCTTCTTTTCCTCCATCCTCCCAACCCCCACCCCCAAAGGTGCCAAAGTGTTTTCTACTCTCACCCTCAAAGATTGGCAATTGAGAATGATTTACTCAGTTAATACAAAGTATATTTTTAGAAGGGGGATATTCTAAGGTGGTGTTGTAACCCCCTGTGACAATAAGTGAAGTAAACACTGTGAGTTTCAGAATTTCAGAAACATGTGAGACACTCTCTTCCAAAAGTGGCACTGAAAAAGTTCTTCTTTAGACATGGGGTAGACTTGTTGCTGGGATCCTGTTGAGCTCTGAACCAAGTCGGTCCTTTGATCCCAGTGATGCAGATCCAGAGGTACCATTTAACAGCAGTACGAAGAGCAACGCCTCCCAGTCCCTTTGAAGATGGAAATCGCTCCTCCAATCAAAGGCTGGAAAGGTCAAGAGGGAAATGGAAGACCTAGTGAAAGACTCTCTTTCTTCCCTGACCCCATTGTACATATTTTCTCCTTAGGGATCTGCAGGAAGACACAGATTCAAATTTTTGAAATTCCTCTTCCATCTCAATTTGCTTGATAATTTGTAGGTGGTATCTGGACACCATTATCATGAGTGTAGAAGGGTTTGATTTTCTTGAGTAGCTATAGGGTTTTTAGTAAAGCAGGCTTTTTAGTACAATGGAAAGGAATTTTGTATATGAAACTAGAGGACCTAGATTCAAATTCAGTCTCTGCACTAATTTTTTGAACTTAGGCAAGTGATTTTGATTCCCTGGGCTTCAGTTTTCACCTTTTATTAAAAAAAAGAAATTGGACTGGTCTCTGATTTATCATCCTGTGAGTCCCAATGATACAGCCTGGTCTGTAAACTATAGTTTTGGAGACTCCTTTACCAGGGTGGGAGGATGGGATAAAGAGAAAGATCAGGAAGGAGGTGTTGGGAGGTATAGGCTGAATTGTGCTTATTACTGTGCCATTAATGGAGAATGAATCGTTGTCCTCTACTTTTGTCATGAGGGTACTTTTCAAAGTCTCTGTAGCTAGAGGAAACAAGTTGTGATTCATTCAGCGGTTTTATTTCCAATGGTTGTGGTGTTCATCTTGTGTGTAACACCAGGATGGGAGAGCAGCTAAATTGGCTGAGAGGGAGAACAGAAGCAAAAGCCTTGGAGTCCAACGTTTTCCTTATCTTTCCAGCTCTCCTGGTGGCCTTGGCTATCTTTGTGGCTGCGATCCTGCTTTATTTTCTAGGACCACATGTGATAAAGTAAGTTGGATTTTGTTCCCTTTCCTCTATGTGATGTGCAGGGTTCCTTCCACCTGTACCTTGCTGATTAATTACATAATTAGTTAGAAGCCACATGTTGCTGCTCAGGGTGTATTTGATCTAAAAATATTTTCATGTGAAAAACATTCCAGAACCTAAAAATATCCCACCAGCAAATGCTCAGGGTGACTGCCTTGTAGCATTTTCTTTCAGCTATGCCTCCATTTCTTGCTGAGTCTTGGGGAACAGAAAGGAGACAGGTTGGGTCTTGCCTTGGATGATCTTGGCCCATGAAAGCAGGGAAAAAACCATTCAACCCAGAAGAGAAAGGGGAAGGCAGAAATGATTGTAATTGCTCAATTTATTACTTATACTCTGTCTTCTAGTTCTAAACAACAAACCTTCCTCCATGGTCAGGGGAAAGGTTTTTCTTTTCTGTTGGATAGTTGCCCAGGACCCATACCCATTTAAAATTTTTTCTTTGATCTGGTTTATTGCATCAGTCCTAGGAATGAAATCACATTTGGGGAGAGACCCAGAAGTAAGGTACTTTGTGCATACTTGAAAAAGAAGTACAGAACAGAGGTAGATCAAAACCAGATAATAAGGACAGGCACTGTCTGCCTTAGGGGAGCTATCACAAGGGAACAATGGAATTAAATACACTCAAGTTGTTTCTGTTTTTTTAAGGGGACCTTTATGAGTTTTATTATTTGATTCACAGTATCCAGAGGTTTCAACCTCCTCATTTTACAGATCAAGAATGACCTTTAGATATAAAGTATTAAGTTCAATGGTGTATAGCTATTAGGTGGCAGAGCTGGAATTCAGTTCCAGGTCTTTGATTTTCAAACCATTGTTCTTTCTTTTATAGTACACCATTCATTCATTCATTTATCCATCCAACAAACATGATTTACTTTGTTCTAAGCACTATAGAAGAAAAGCAAAATGAATGTGATATAATTCAAGCCTTTAGGGCTTCCTGTTTACCAAAAGAGAAAAGGCACAAAATACAAATAATTCAGTCAGCTAGCTGGTCAAGAGGATAGAGTGCTGGACCTTGGAGTTAGAAAGACTAATTTTTGTGAATTTAAATCTGACTTCAACACTGATTAGCTGCCTGACCCTGGGCAAGTCACTTAACCCTGTTTGCCTCAGTTTCTCATTTGTAAAATGAGCTGGAGAAGGAAATGGCAAACCACACTAGTATCTCTGCCAAGAAAAGCTCCAGTGGGGTAACAAATGGGGTTGACTGGATGACAATAAAACCTAAATAACTAGAAAACAAGGCAGAATGCATACCAAAAGAGTGCTGATGTTGGTGATGATGATGATTCCTTACTATTTTGCTAGGCACTCTGCTAAGCATTTGACAAATATTTTCTTATTTGATTCCTACAACAATTCTGGGAGGCAGAAACTATTATTACCTCTATTTTACAGATGAGGAAACTGAGGCAAAAAAAATTAAATGACTTGCCCTGGTTATACAGCTAGTAAGTGTCCAAGTTTGACTTTATTTTCCAATGGTTGTAGTGCTCATAACCTAAGTGCTAAAGAGTGTGTGTGTGTGTGTATGTGTGAGAGAGAGAGAGAGAATCCACTTGGAACTCTGTGTGTGTGGTATATGTTTATATATACATATATATAATTAAATTAAAATATTTATTAAAAATAAAAATTTTGTATATATATATATAATATAAAATTGAATCCTTCTACAATCTGATTTATCCTGAGTACAGAAGGAAGAATAGAGCTTCATCAATGAGACAATGTTAGAAGATTGTTCTAGGTGGAGGGAATGGCAACTATCAACAAATATTTATTAAATATCCACTAAATGCTAAGAGCTAGAGATATAAAAAGAATAATGAAATGACCCCTACTCACAAAACGCTTATATTTTAGTGAAGGCATGGGCAAAAGCATGAACCCAGGGAAGGTCACAGAATGTTTGAGGAACAGCCAGGACTTCTACACAATTGGAACCTAGTGTAGGAAGAGTGGATGATAAAGATCAGAGTGGACTGATGTAGCATCAGAGGACAGAGGGCCTTGAATGCCAGTTTGGACTAATAAATTTACAGTCATTACTTGACAATTTATCAGTTGCAGATGGTTGATGAGAATAGGGATGACAGAGAACACTGCCATTTTTAACAGTGTGAAAACTTTTTGCAGGCTTCGCTGTACTCAGGACTGCTACCATCTGTTCAAACACAAATGTTTCCCTAGGCTGTTTAATCATGTAAGTAAAAAAAGAAAATCTTTTGTAGCTCAGTTTATCTCCATTAGGCTCTTTGGTTTAAACACCTGCTTAGTATCTACTTGGATGGCAGAGCAAAGGTTTGTCTATGGTAAGAGACTACACTTAGGGAAGAGGGCCATGAGAGACATCTCTGTGTGATTTAAGAGGGAAATGGCCATATATTTGTGCCTTGGTTTCCCTATCTGTTTAAATGGAATTGAGCCTCCTAACCTGGGTTCTTGTGAGTGAAGAATAGAAGGAGGGAACAAAGGAGGGAACAGCTCTTTAGTTTCTTTTCAACAAATTTTTGTTAATAGTAGTTAGCATTTATATAGTGTTTTAAGGTTTGCAAAGTTCTTCACAGATTTTAATTCATTTGATCCTTCTGACAGGACTGTGAAGTAGATACTTTTTATTTTTAATTTTATAGTCAAGGAAACTGAGACTTAGAGAGGTCAAGAGAGTTTTCCAGAGTCTTATAGCTAGAAAGTATCTAAGGTAGAGTTTGAACTCAGATCTTCCTGTCTTTGAGGATACACACAACATTTATTAAACACTTACTATTTGCAAGGTAGTAGGGATATAAAGATTAAAAAAAATACTCCCTGCCCTCAAGGAGTTTACATTCAGTTGAAGACCTACAACTTGTGAATAGAGCAGTATGAAGCGTAATACAAAATAATTTCCAAAAGCAGAGAAGCTGAAGGTAGGATGGGAGATCAGACAAGGCCTTCTTCTCCTAGGAGGTGGCACCTGAATGTATGCATTGAAGGGAATTAGGAAATCTAGAGTTAGAAGTGAGGAGAGAGTGCTCTCCAAACACCTGTTCAAAGGGGTTTCTTTGAAGATGGAGCACAAAACTATACCCAGGAGAACCTTAGGATGGAAAGATACTTCAACAGCTCTGTGGGAAGTAACGAAGGCTTTGTCCTAATCTCTGGCTCCTCGATCAGTTGGCTTGTTCAAGATGCCCCTTCCAATAAATTCAACATTTATTTTTTGCTGTTGTGTTATTATGGAAGGAATGAACTTTATTGTCAGAATACCATCCTAGGGCCACCCACAGTCCTTGATGATAATAGAAGAAAGTAAGTTGAGAATGTGAGGAGAGTCACTTGCTGATTATATACAAGCATTTTAAAAAATGCTATTGGGCAGTAATCACCTCCTTTTCCCACTCTACTATCCTGAGACAACATGTGGCTATCTCCTTACTTGTTATAGACTTCCAAAACTTAGGTCATGGTGGCAATCATCATGATTGACTATAATGATTGCTCCAGAGTTCTGGGGACCCTTATTAAACTGTTATTTATGTTAATGCATGAACCCCCAGTTTTTCTGAAAATCGATTGAGTAGTGAACACCTCAATTCAAATAAAGCTATCCAGGTAGCTTCTCCCAAGCAAATCAGCAACAAAATATCTTGCCTTCTGCAAACTGCCCACTCCCAAGTTTAGAAACTCTTAGTTTACAGTTTCCAGATGTTAAGTTTCTATCTGGTTCTGTGTTCAATTTGGTTGGATCTCTGTTCTTCAGGGTACTTTGGAATTATATTATATTTGGAATTATAGCAATAAGGGATCATTTTCTTTTGAAAATTAAATTCATTTTTTAAATCAATAAACACTTATTTTCTCTCTACCTCTTCCCCTTATTGGAAAAAGTCAAAATAAAAGTTTTATAATACATCTTCAAGTTAAGCAAAACAAATTTCCACATTAGCCAAGTCCAAAAATGTACATCTGAAACCATCTATTTAGTCCATCACATCTTTGTCTGAAAGTGGGTGGCTATGCTTTATCATTAATCCTTTGAATTCTTGCTTGGTCTCTGTATTCTTTGGAATTTTTAACTCTTTCCAAGTTGTTCAAATGCACACTGTGTTGTTAGTGTGTATATTGTTCTTCTGGTTTTGCTCACTTCATTCATTCTGCCCTCAGTTCATACAATCTTTCCCAGGTCTTTCTGAAACCCTTGTTAATGGACCTCAGTAGTCAGTTTTATTCTCAGAAGCCGAACTTAACCATCCTCCTTATTTCTATCAGGCTTCAGGAATAAATATAGAATCTGCAGTCTGACTTCTACTCTGATTGATCTCATGCATAGTTAGGTGAAACTCTATTCAATTTAACAAGTATTTATTCAGTTTAAAGTATATAGATGCCACCAGGGAAAACAAATTAGTTCCTGACCTCAAGTTTTTCCTCCTTACAATCTATAACAATAATAGCTAAAAGTAGTAGATAACATTTATATATTCCCTTCTATATTCCAGGCAGACAGAGTTTAAGTGACTTGTCCAGGGCCACACAGCTAGTACATATTCTGAGGCCAGATTTGCAATCAGTTCTTCCTGACTCCAGGTCTGGGACTCCATTCATTTGTGCCATCTAAGTTGTCCCAAAGTAAGGGGCAAATTAACCTATAAGGCAGAAATTAGTCAATAGTCAATAAACATTTTGGAATTTAATTTACATATAATGTCTTGAAAGGATCAGATCATATTTGCTTTTGTCTCTATACCCCTAGCTCCTAGATTCCTAGATCAGTTCCTGACCCATAACAGGTATTTAAACAATATGTGTTGTGCTGAATGTAAGGTCTTAATCTCTCCTCTCCCTTCCTTCTCTCTGTTTTGAGTTGGATAATTAATGCACTTCCATTATTTTTCCCTAAGGAACTTTCTCTTGTATACAGACTTTTGGATCAGAATCATACAGGGATGTGCATTACCATATTGTGGTGTTAAGAAGAGGGGGCTCATTTAATGGGGGTGACTACACTGGATTGACCATGTCTATTAGCTTTCTCTTTTTTGTTGGGAAGGTAGTGGCCAGTGTAGGCCAGACTCTCATAGCTTTAAGATTTTTGCTGGGATCCATCTGTGGCTTATGTAACCTACCAAATGCGTGATTGAGATTTGGACTAGAGATAGAAGTAGGGTCCAGGAAGTGTAGGGAGATAGGGAGCAGTTCATCCTTTTCTTTCCTTTTCTCTCTTATTTTATCCCTCTTCTATCCTCCTTGGTGCCTCTGAGCCTTGGAGGAGGTGCTGACTGATGAAAGAAAGTGCAGACTGACATCTGGAAGACCCCCAGGTCAACAAGTCTGCCAAAGTAGAATCTTTCTGTCAGTGCCTAAGTGAGTCAGGATACCTTGTGATTTTTTCCAGTCCTGAGTGATGACAGCTACCTGAGTATCCTAAGGGATTTGGACCCCAAATCCTTCTCTCTGCCCCCCCATTTGCCTCAGACCCACCTTTCCCCACCTGCATGGGCTGTAAAACACTATAGCCCAGCCAGCTGTGCAGGAAGATGTGGGACAGATCCAGAGCTCCAAGGGGGGTCTGTTTCCTCTCCATTCCCTGTCAACAGTCATTTCCGGGAATTAAATGACTATGGCTGGGGGGCCTTTTTTGGGTTCTTGTCATTTCCAGCAATTGGGAGAGGGAATGACCTCCTTATGATGACTAATGTAGGTGGGAATGACAATGTTAAGCCTAAGAAGAGGTCGGCTTCAAGAGCAATAAGTTTATGAAAGGTTTTGTTTGCAGTAAAAGGAGTTGAAGAAAATCTTGCCATATTGACAAAAGAAAGATGGCAGAGTCCTAATGGGGTCATAATCATAGATTTAGATCTGGAAGGGGTTCTAAGGATCACTTATCTCAACCATGTAATTATGTTGGTGAGGAAACTGAGACCCAGGGAAAAGAAAATTATATAATATATATGTATATATACATATATATATATTACACAGCAGAATTTTAGAACCATTTTTTCTGAATCTAGATAGTACAATACCTTAACTCAACTAACATCTAGTAACCACCAGCTATGAGCAGAATACTACAGGTTAGTAGAGAAACTACCTTCATACAAGACACAGTCCTGTCCTCATGAATCTTATGGTAAGAAAAGATACATAGATCCATATGATATATACATTAATGACAAAACCAAAGGGAAAAGGCCATAGAGGAAGGAGGGAAAAAGAGGCTGCTTTTGAATTGAGGCTTAAAATTATAAATTACATTATTTATGTATTATATCATCTCAGGAGAATGTAGGCTCCTTTAAAGCCATGACTAATTTTTTTTTTGGTTTTTGTATCCCTAGAGTCTACAGCTTGATGATAAGGGATGCTAAATAAAAGCTTTTTAGAGCTGGAATGAACCTTAGAGATCATCTAGTCCATCTCCTTCACATTTCAGATAAGACAACTAAGGTCCAGAGAGGATAAGTGACTTGTCCAGGGTTATACAGAAAATGAATACTAAGCAGTGACAGACTTAATTCCCTAAGATCTTTGATTCTGATTCTATGGATTTTCCTACTGTTATAAATTGCTTCCCTTGGTTGGATTAAAGGATGCACACTGGTTCTACAGGTAGAGATGGAGAGAAGTACATTCTAAGCATAGGAAATAGCTTCAGCAAGATTATGGAGATAAGATAAGTTATTATAGTCAATGGGGATAAATTCATGTTTCATTCAATCACAGGTTAGGCTTGTTCATCTATAAAGCTTCTAGCACCCTGTGACCCTCAGATCTCCTATCTGTGAGTCCCTTGATGGGACAAAACATCCAGTAAACAATTATATCTTTTCTATCCCCTACAGAACAAAATAGAACAGTTCAAGCAATGAGACCATGGCATGTCAGAGCCTAGAAGGGCTACACAGATGAGAAATCCAAAACACTTTATAGAAATTTGAACTAGAACAAATAGTGTCATGTCCATGTGTTTAAACTGTTATGTTTTATGCTTATTCTATCATGGCTTAAGTGCTGAACTTGGTATTCAAGTCCAATATCTTACTCATATTAGCTGTTTACCTCTCTGGATCTGTTTCCTTATCTGCAAAATCTACCTATAGATTCTATTCACAGAAGTCTGAGGCTCAAAGGAAATCATAAGATGTGAGGTGCATTGCAAATTTTAAAGGGCTATATAACGTTTAGTGATAAAAAATACCATTAATAGAAAATTTACTTTTTGGGTAAGCCAATGGAGTGGTCTAAACACCACACCGTAATCCACTGACTTAGCTATTCATTCTGTTGTAAGCATTCATTCATTCTAATCATCATCTCATGCCCTCTGTCTTCAAGAAATCCCTAGATTCTTTAACTTTGTTGCCAGATGTCTGGGAGACATTTTTTAGATTTCATTTTTATACTTCAAGTCTAGGAGTTTTGAGTTTTCTCCCAAGATGCCTCATGGACAGGTCAATTCTGCCAGAATGACAAGTCTTTCTGGATATTTTAAGTATTTCCCTTTCCAGACTCTGGGTTAAAGCTCACTGCCAAAACTTACTGTCAGAAAAATTCTCAAGCATCTCCCAAAGAATTATAAGTGAATGGAACCTCTCATTTTCTTCTTTCTTGAGCACATACATGTTAATGAAGCTATACTCTAGGTTTGTGAGTTAGGATGATAAAAATCTGGGAAAGTAAAAAAACAAAGCTGAGGGAAAAATTAACCACATCTCTCCATGGCCCAAGGGTAATAAATGCCAGCTAAGATCTCATCTCTTCTGACTGGCCCATCCTCACCTGATTCAGGCTCTTGGGACTGACCTCTTTTCTCCTTGTGTTCTTGTCAGAGGATTCCATTCTGCATGCTGATGGTAAGCCAAGGCAGAGTAATGTTTTTCCAGTCCTTTAAAAATGCAGGCTGTCTGAAAAAGGAAATTCAGTTGTGGACAAGTTCCTTTCAGAATTGGATATGTCAGGTTTGTTTGGCACCATTGTCCTCTTGGCAGCCATTGTCATCATCAGAAGGCTCCAGGGACCTCCATCCTGACCTAGCCTGAGATTCTTGACAAAAGAAGCCCATTTGACCCAGGAGTCCAAAAACAATTGTCCTAAATAACATCTGAACCTGTCATCTATCACTCTGAACAAGAAAAATGAATCCAGTTTCCTTACTTATTGTGATATACTCTACTGCTCTTTGATCTAAAGGTCAGACTAGACTACTTTTACCCACCTTTTCCCTTATGTGAAATTTCTTTTTTGTTTCCCCTTTCCTTACCCTGTCAGCCACTCTCCTTTATCACCTCTTAGATTCCAAAAGCCTTTTCTCAGTATATAATTTTCTGTATTTGCCTCATCTCTTCTATCTTAAATTCTGAATGTTCATTTTTTTAAAATAAATTTATTTTTTATTTAAATATGCTTTTGAAAAATTTTGGGTACCAACAGATTCTCTCCCTCTGTCCCATAAGTTGTTAGCATAAAGTAGGCATTTAATAAATTATGATCACCTAAGGCTACAGAATAGGTCTTCTAGCTTTAAGTCCAGCTTCCCTATGTGTACCATCTTTCTACGCTCTTAGAGCATAAACTATGAGAGATACTCATCTCACTTCTGTTCTTTCCCTTTTTTTTAGGTTTTTGCAAGGCAAATGGGGTCAAGTAGCTTGCCCAAGGCCACATAGCTAGGTAATTATTTAGTGTCTGAGAACGGATTTGAACCCAGGTACTCCTGACTCCAGGGCAGGTGCTTTATCCACTGCGCCACCTAGCCACCCCCTTTTTCATTTTTTTTAAGTCTCTGACAGTATTATATATATGGTAGGTACTTAATAAATGCTTATCAAATTGTGCTTTTCAATATGTGTAGGTCCCATAATGAGCATTGTCCAGTGAGGAGGTTTGCTAGAAGGCACATGGGCAGCAGTGTACAAGGTGGCACTGGACTTTATTAATGAGATGGTACAGGAGGAAGAGAGAGCTCTTAGTGTTAAATATTGACTTTCCTTCTAACAAGTTATGTTGGACTCTGAGACACAAAGAATTGTGCAGATATCAGCAGTTCCTTCACCTGTTCTAAACCAAAAGTCTCCTGACAGCAAAGAAAGACAAGTTTCTGGGCTGCCTGTGGGTTATTGGCACCAGTGGTAGTTTCCCAGGGGCAGCAGCTGTGATCAGGTGGCCCTGTTATGCTAATTAGCAATGACCTAGAGGTCTGGTAATATATGATGTAATGTTGCAGAGCTTCCCTCCCAGAGGCTCTCTTGGAAGGGACTCTTAGATCATGTCATCTGCTCCATCTTGGCAGCAGCCTTCATCTGCATGAGCCTTCCTTTCCCCTCATTCCACAAACAAACTCTCCCCAGTATTTTTAAGACTATTTTCTAGTCTCAAAACCAGAATGACCCATGACCATGGAGGCTTCCAGCACTTTCTTCCAGAGGCCAGTCACAACTAGATTTCAGTTGGAGCAAGGAGAATGGCCTCTATTTCTCTATGCTCTGTCTCTGAAGTCAGAGTCAAGTTTCCTCTGAGCCAGTTCAATCTCTTTGAATCTCAATTGCTTTTGTACAATGCTTAAGTCTTTCAACATGTTGTATCTGTAAACCAATTTTATGCTTATAGCATTCTATAGATGGGGAGTGAGATTCTAGGAGAGGTTAAGCAAACTTGCCCAAGAGACCAACATAAATTAGTGGCAGAGCTGGAACTACAATCCACACCAGGAGACTCCCTTTCCTAGAGTTTTGAAACTCATTGATTGTTCATATGAAGAGCTTATAAAATATTTTCCTGAGTCAAGTTCATCAATCTACCCTTTTAAAGTATAATTATAGATAGAGACATAGAATAAGGTAGGGATGAAGTAGGGACTGGCAAGGGAGGTATAGTAAGGGTTGAGGATTTGGGCTGAAAAACAAAGGGCAGTACTGTGGACCCCATCCAGAGGTTTTCTCTTAACACCAACACAGAGCAGCTCTATCCAGTCAATGGTTCTTGAAACATGAAGCAGTTCAATGGGATCACAGGTATCTTTTGCTTGAACTCAACTATATCTTGCTAAGTAAGAAAACTCATATTTTTTGCTTGGTACCTGCAGGCAGGTCACCACATCTTGGGAAAGGGGAAGGACTAAAATGAAGCAAAAATGAGAGAGGAGAATAACATAAGCTTCTGGGATGGATGCTGAGTTATCACAGTAGGGTTCACTTGTGTATGATTTTGTGATTTGACATTAGAATGATAGTTGCAAGTTAAGTCCTATATGTTAGTTCCCCCAGGGAACTACAATAAGAAAATAAGATATAGTTCTTCCTTTTCTGACCTAGTAGGGAGATGCACAGATTCCCAGTCATAATACAAAATATTAAAAAAGAAGAACCAAACAAGGACTGTTTGTATCAGTTTCCTCATCTATAAAATGAGCCAAAGAGGAAATGACAAACCTCTAAAGCATCTCTGCCAAGAAAATCCCAGATGAGGTTGCAAAGAGTGAGACTGAACAGCAATAAGAAAATGAAAGTTGGTATTATTCTTATTATTTCATTCTTTCCATATCTTTTGATGGAGCTCAGATAGAAATTTTTCAAGGGCAAGTTGCTACTTGATTAATTTTTTTGTTTCATGTTTTATGGACTATTATTTAAATGAGTAAAATAATTTCTTGCTTCAATTGAATAAGAGTATAAGGAATAAAGTTTGTCTTCTGTAGACTCACTGAAAGCATCTTTTGGATAGTAACACAAGGATTATATGGGCCTTGTTTTATTTTCATGTAATTTTGATTTCTTTTCCTAGTTCTCTATATTTTGAAAGTTTTTCATTCCTTGTAATTTGGAGATGGTATAGTATGGTATGGTTACATCTATTTAAAGTATTCTTAAGTTTTTTTATGCATCAATGTTATGTCCAGGTAGCCATGTGCAACAGTTCTGCCCATTATGATGTTGTGATTATGCGATTGTTTATTTGTTGAATTCTTAAGGGTATTTGGGGATTTGCATTTATAGTGTGAGAATTTGTCATCTATGAGTTTATAAGGTATAGTAAGCTTCTATTAGATCTATTGGATAGGCACCTAGCAGAGTAGATAAAGTCTGACATCAAGGAATGGATCAGGAGTAGAGGAGAGAGTTAATATCAGGAAGACTTCAGGTCACATTCTGCCTCTGAACCCTGCACAAATCACTTAACCTCTCTCAGCCTCAATTTCTTCATATGTAAAATAAATTGTTAATAATACTTCATGAGTTTGTTATGAGGATCAAATGAAATAAGATAATATATGTAAAAATCTTAAAACATTATTATTGTCATCATCATCATCATCACCATTATTATTATCTTTATAGGCAACTGATAGATGCTAATTTTTTATTGCCTCATCTTTTTCTATTAGGAATTTATTTTTTCTCCTTCTCTCTTACTTTCCCTAATTAAAAAGAAGGAAAACAAAACTCTCATAACAACTATCAACTGCTAAATTTTTGCAACTTTCAATGACATGTGGTAGTTTGCACCATTTTATGTTATCATCACCTTAATTTCCTCATAATTAAATTTTTAAAAATCAAACATTTGCTGAAATGAAAATTCAAGCATTTATAACTTTTCAGAGTCAAGTTTTTCTGAACTACAGAGCTAGAGGGAAACAAACTTTACAAATTCTCAGCAAGGAGCTCATGTGTTGTTAGTCTGAAATACAGACATTTCTTATATAGCCAGAGCTACTGTGATGATACTATCTTGGATAGTTCCCCTATGTTCAGATGATTTTCAAAGTCTTATTCTGGGCCAAGTGATATTTACATGAAGTTTGTGAACTTAAAAAAATTTTGATGACTATTTCAACATAAGTGACTTCTTTTTAGGCATTTCATTTATTTAAAAAAAGCATTATTCTATGAAGAGGTCAGTGTATTGTAATAAAATGACAAAAAAGTTCATGACTCAAAAATGATAATAATCCCTATGCTAGAACAAACTTAAGAACAAAAAGACATGATTATAGAGTGGTGAAAGATAGAAGGAGGTGCATCTGGACTTACAGCGTTCTCTTTTCATTGGAGGTCTCAAAAAAAAAAGCTGAAGAATGATCCCTGTTGGGGATATGGTATAAGCAATTCTTATTCAGGCATGTGTTGGAATAAATATATATGTATCTATACATATATATATATATATATGTATACATATGATCATTGAAATTTAAAATCTGTGTAAATTGATCAAAGAAGATAAGCAACTTACCCAAGGTCATCGAGCCAGTCAATAGCACAACCACAGTCACACAACTGATATCTGATGTTGGAGTTTCTGATTCTAAGTCTTGTATAAAATAAAATAATAAATAAAATAGAGAAGTTGGGATTCCAACTTCAAATCCATTATTCTTTCCATTATATCACATTGGCATCAACCTTAAGGGAAAACTACTATACAAATTTAAAAATTATCATTATATAATCCCCATTGCCACATTCTCAGTTAGATCTTTAGGGATTGGTCTAATGCACATAAGTGTTTTGAAAGAGATCCAGGAGAAGATACCAGGGTTAATGTTTCTCACTTTGGCAAAAACTGCCAAGGGAGCTTTCAGAACCATAAAGGGTCAATGAGAGCTTCATTGTAACCTTGATTTTTTTTATCTTCTTCCAGACCCCTTAACTAGGGAGAGAGTGAGGCTGAACAAGGGTGAGGTCTTCTCTACTGCAAATGAGGAAGCAGATTTTCTGTAGGGCCCAGGGGACCAATTGGAGTTTCCATAGATTGAGTCATTTCTTTTTCAATTTGCACAATCTAGCAAGAACACAGAGAAGATAGATGTTCCTGAACTCTTTTAGTTAGAGAATATATAGTACCGGACCATAGACCAATAAAATCTGACTGCACCATTCTTTAGAGAATTCTAAAATTTCCATCATTGCACTTCTTTGTCTCCAATATCCATCATTGGTATGCATATCATAGAAGGGGAAACTGGAACGCAGAGAGGTCAATTCCTTGCTGAAAGTCAAGAACCAAATTCAATGGAAAAACAGATTATCAATTAGTCAACCATAAAACATTTCTTATATGCTTATATTTTGCCAGACACTAAGTTAGGTCTCTTGAGTCTTTGGCTTGAAGTATGAAAGAAATTATTTGTCAAGATGGTATCCCTATAAACCTCAAAGAGATTTTCTTTTCATTTTGTTATTTCAAAGTCTTTGAGCTACACAAATGGAGTCATGAGGCAGAATTTGATAGCTCTTATCTGACTGTATGTTTGCAATCCCCAAATGACCCTATCTAGCCTAGATTTTGAAATTACAATGAATTATTGGTAAATCAATAAATTACCTCTTCTCCAATATTATTTTCTTTCCCTTCTTTTCCCACCTTTGCTTCTATCTCTTATTCCTCTTCCTCTTCTCACATTTCTGGTTCTTACATCTCTTTTCCTTTTCTTCTTATTTTTTTCCTCTTTTTCTTTACTTTTTTTCTCTTTTCTCCCACTCCCTTCTCATTTAGAAGGATTCAAGAATCCCTAAGCTTTCACACAGTAGTCATAAATCTAAAGAGTCCTCCATACTTTGCCCCTACATGGCAAATACATGGTATCACTGCCTAAAGTAAAGAGGAGACAATTCTCTAGGCTTATTCAACCAGTGTATTGTTGAAAAAGCCATCACTTTTATGCATTCTTTGTTAACCATCAGGGCAACAAACAATTACTAAGTGCTGACTATATATAAGGCACTATGCTAAATAAGCACTGGGAATACAAATATAAAAAGAAAGACACTGGCTACCTTCAAGTACCTTGTATTCCAGTGGGAGAGATAACATATAAAAGGAATCTAAAAGGAGAGAAGATACCCATGTGAGGAACCTGCAGAGGAATAAAGATATGACTGATCTAAACATTTTCCTTAAAATTGAAGTTCTGGACAGAACCAGGTAATTAAAGGGACTTCAGAGGTTGAGAAGTGTGGGAAATCGTAGAGTGAATATTCAAGGTGAGGAGGCTTCTGTGGCATGGGAGAGAAAGTTCAAGAACCAGGAGTGGAGCTTATAGATGAATCATCTTTTGAACTTCATCTTATCTAGATGCTGTTGAGATTTAGACCTACATAAGCAACTATTATAATTTCTGACCCAGGAGAATGAAGAGGGAAATGATTTGGATGAGGAATTCAAGGCAGACAACAGAGAGAAGTTCCTACTTGATGTTACTTAGGGAGGCTCTCAAGAATCCCTTTAATATATTTTTTAAAAGGGGAAAGTAGTCTTAAGTAAGAATGTTATTTTGTTTCAATTGTGTCCAACTTTTTGCGACAATATTTGGTGTTTCCATGGCAAAGATACTGAAGTGCTTTGACATTTCCTTTTCTAGTCCATTTTACAGGTGACAAAACTGAAGTCAACAGGCTTAAGAGACTTGTCCAAGGTCACACATCTAGAAAACATCCAAGACCAGATTTGAACTCAAGATGATGAATCATCCTGATTCCAAATCTGGCACTCCACTATGACACCATCTAGCCCTTGAACTATAAATAATTGTTCAAATTTATATAATAATTTTAGGTTTATAGATGAGGTTCATACAGTTTAAGCAAAATGCCAATCTAGATTACCTAAATGATTATATTCCCAAAGCAGGAAGATGGACTTGAATTCTCTATGAGACATGTACATTCATTAAAATTGTTTTCTCTGTCCTTTGGATTCTGTCTGTGATTCTCTTAAAATGTCCTATCTTGCTGTATTTCCTTGTTGAGGGAATAAACAGTTTAAATCTAATAGGAATTCTCCTAAGCCATAGTAGCAGGCCTATAATTTCCATCAAAGTAGAATGTGTCTAGTACAATCTCTCCATAGGGGTTCTTTCTGCCATCTTGGAAATATGGTTCTTACAAGTCACAGTCAACTTTAGGAACCTGTGATTTTGCTTGTGTGGGAACTCTTTCTTTCAAACACAGATAACAACCTATTTGGAACTTAAAGCCTTTGAGAGTAAGTTGAGGTTCAAGAAAATGATGTCACCTGTGTGTGGTCACCCTAAAGCCTTTGTAAATGACATGAGGTTCAAGAAAATGAAGTCAGTGTGAGTAGATGCCAAAGCAGGATTTGAATGCGGGTCTTGATTCTCTCTGTTATAACATAGTGCTTACATAAATGTCAAAATGCATAAGCATCTGTCTGTTATTTTGGCTTACACCCCCCTCAACCCACTTCCCTTAAGATTTTCCCAGAGTCCTCTTTACCTAATGCCAATCTGCCCCTGCTGGGTAAGGTTAGACTTGCCTTGGCAGATCAGGTTCTCTGGGAGAACTGGGAGCACAGGTGGCCTTAAGCCACTGGTCCAGTCTGACATCAAGGAATGGATCAGGAGTAGAGCGGGTTGCTTGGGGGGAGGTCACCTCAGTGTGCCTCTCCTCCAGGGAGAATCGCAGCTCTGGGTCTGCATCTCTGTCAGCAATGGTAGCCAAGGAAAATGCTGCTGCCGTCAATGATGATTAACTACAGCTGGGAGGGCTTGCCAAATGAATCCCACTACCTTCAGATGGGGGGTGGGGGGGCCATCAAATGAAATTGAACCTGGGGATTGGCCTGCCAAGAAGAATGTCTTCAGAAGTCTTCCATGGGAGAAAAAGAATGAAGGGGTGGGGGCGGCACAGGGAAGGCCACAGCTGAACTAATAGGAGGCCCAGTCACAGCATTTTTCCCCTTTTGATTAGGCTAAGTAATCCCTGTCTCCATCCTGACTTGGATTCAGCAGCACTGAATTTGCAGCATTTTGTTGGAAATCTTTTCTTTTTGGCAAGGATTTTTTTAATTAAAGCAATAGCCCAATTAAGCCAAGATGGATCAACCTTAGACTAGTCTGGAACAAATGAAGGGAACATACTGCCAAAGCCCCCTCCCCTAATATACGATTGCTTTGTTCCTTAGCCTTCCAACTTCAGTACATTAGCTTATTCAATAAATAATCCTGTGGAATGGGGGACTTTTTTTTATAACACTGTGAAATACTCCTTGCTCTCAAGAACAATGAGCTAATCAACTATGGTTAGATAGCCACCATTTTGCTTGGTCTACTTGGTCTTTCAAAGGATTCTG
The DNA here is from genome assembly GCF_037893015.1 of Macrotis lagotis. Lineage (NCBI taxonomy): Eukaryota > Metazoa > Chordata > Mammalia > Peramelemorphia > Peramelidae > Macrotis > Macrotis lagotis. Next base: position 62,034,419 of record NC_133661.1, read on the forward strand.
GGAATTTCTTCCCCCCCCCACACACACAAATAATCAAGGGGGATGGATAATTAAGCCAATGTGGGGGGGCTGGATGGAGTCTTCCTCAAAGATCACAGAATCTGCTTCTTCTGGAGTTTGGAAATAGTAGTTTTGGAAAGTCTTTTGGGGGCACTCAATATAGAAATAGTGTGATTAGATAAGATAGGTGGGTTCAATTCTTGGCACAAATGCCAGAGGCTTGGTGTTTCTTTCATGGCCCAAGTTTAATATGATGAATCAAACTGATGGGTTTATTTACTTTTACTTGGGGATTAGCAATACCCTAAGTACTTAGCTTGGCCAATGGTCCAGGGCTATACAAATAAACAGTTAGTCTCTTCTTTCAGAGAGGAGCTTTGGTGGATGAGGTGAAAGGACTTCCTCCTTGTCATCTCTTCACATCCTACCTTTCCATCCTTTGGGGGTACACCTTTGCTGTTAGTTGTTTTTCATAACTTCTTTAAGCATTCTCTTATTCTTAGCCTTAGTACATGCCTTTTTGTCCCTATTAGATGGCAATCTCCATGAGGATTATGTATTGCTTAATCTTAGTTATCTATAAGCTCTGTTGATAATAGACTAATAAAAACCTAGCATTCATATAGTGTTTTAAGTCTGGAAAAGCACTTTGGGAATATGATCTCATTGGATCCTTATAACAACCTAGTAAGGCAGGTGGGCTATCTTATAGTGCTTGACTTGGGTCATTCAAATCTTAGTCAAAGAAATAATAATTTCCATATCACCAGTCTTGATAATAGAGAAAATCAACACTTCCCCAGACCAATTTGAGCAAATACAATGAGTAGGAGCATACCCAACATTAACCTAAACTTGGTTAGATCTATTACTGTCTTATTAGACAGTAATTATTACTTATTACTGTCTTTAAGGGAGATTTCTCATACTGACAGATTTCTCAATGAGGAAGTAGAAAAGGAGAAAACCTTGGTCCTAATAAATAATCACTAAATATGAGATAAATATTCATTTTTCACATCGCCCAAGTTGAGACTAGATGATCATATATCTGGAAAACTTAAAGTTGACATTCTTTTACAGGTAGGGATCGGACTAGATCTCAGAGACCACCTAGTCTGAATTTTACAGATGACAAATTTGAGACCCATGGAAATTAAGAGACTTTCTCAAGTTTACACAAATAAGCATCCAAGACAAGATTTGAATCTTGGTTCCTCTCACTCTAGATTCTGTGCTCTTTCCTTTATAGCATACAACCTCCCCAATAACCCTCCCCCACCATTCCCCTTTCTGTGATGCTGGCATTCTGTGGGTGCTACAGGAGCAGTCTTTCCAATTCCTATATGGAAGGAAAATCCAATGTCTTCAGAAACCATAAATTTTGTGTAATAATACAGACTCATAGCTATTCTCCCAGCTTATCCTAGCCCAGAGAAAAGTTCTCACCCGACTTGAACAATTGAATTAGTAAAGACCAAAGTTAGCTTGTGCCCCTTCCCTCCTGTGACCCTCTCCCTGCCCTGACAAGCTCTTGTACTCTTGGGTTGTATTTTGGGGGTGGTTTTCTTTATTTAATCTTTTGAACAAAACAACTCATAAACTTTAATACTTACATAGTTAACAACAATAGGATCTTTGGGAATTTGAGGATCTTTTATGTTTTTCTTTTTTCTTATTAGCTTTTCAAATGCACCTCATCTGCTAGCCTAAATACTCCCAGCTTGCTGTAAGATAAATTTAATTTATAGGCTGATTAAGGCTTTAATAGATTAGACTGAAGTACATGTCACTATGACTCTCTCTGTTTTTGACTTGTGACTTCCCCAAATTAGCTCAATGACTGAAGAAAAAAACCTGGGAGGAAGAATAGGCAGGCAAAGAGAAAGCAAAGATTGGGAAACCAAATCAAAGGGAGAGAAAATGCTAGGCCCATAATTACTTCCAGAAATCGACCCCCAAAGAGCTCTTTCGGGGGACCATCATCTTGTAGTTGTGATGTGATCTTTCCTAAGCAGTCATTTGAGGATCTTAAAGTAAATTAGGAAAAGAGCTTTCAATAACTCTAATTAAACACGAGACAATTACCCAGGCACCGAGCCCCTAATCCCTGGGAATTAGAAAGAGAATAACCCCAAATAAAAATCCAATCTCCTAGTGAATTGACCTTGGAGCATATTCTCTGACACCCCCCCTTACACTTTACCTCAAGCCTGGAACCCCGTTTTCCTAATAATAGCCTGTCACATTCATCTAAGCAGGCTTTGCCGTCTTCCCAGAGTTTGCTCTTGTCCAATTGTGTCCAAAATTTTTTGTGACCCCATTTGAAATTTTCTTGGCAAAGATACTGAAATAGTTTGCTGTTTCCTTCTTCAATTCATTTTAAAGATGAGGAAACTGAGACAAACAGGGTTGAGTGATTTGCCCAAGGTCACACAGCTAGTAAGTGTCTAAGGCCAAATACGAATTTGGGAAGAGGGCTGGGTGTTCAATCCACTTCACCATCCTTCCCACAGCTAGATTCATAATAATCCTTTGAGTAATATGATCTACCTGTTATCTCCATTTTACAAATGAGGAAAGTGAGGCCTCTGAGTGACTTCTATAAATTGTATGGCAGAACTAAAACTGAAGCCCAGGCAGGTTAAAGTTTAGTGTTTTCCTACCCTACCCTTCTACGTCTTGTTCCTTTACATTTCCATATAGAATAAATCAGAGAGGATCTACAATTTAAAGGGCATTTAAGTTGACTTCATTTTATAGACGAAGAAAATGAGATCTTGGACTGGAAGGAATCTCAGAGGCCTTTAATTTACAGACAAAGAAAATAAGACCTTGCGAGGTTAAATCACCTGCTCTTGATCTCACTGGTAGTCAATGCCAAAGTATATACTCGAATCCAGTTACTCTAATTTCAAATCCAGCCATTCTTTCCTTTGTATCAGACGGCCTTGTCTGGCTTGAGGTTTTTGAAGATCAAAGAGAGAACTTAAACCTTATTTTATAAAAATAAACTGTCATTCAATTAGCCAAATTGTTGCCAATACAATACTCTGACAGGTCTTCTGCAGCTACTTAGGTCACTTCCCCTAATCCCCCAGCTCAGGGGTTCCAAATTCAACTTCTTGTCTCTATACTCCCCTCTCCCCCCAAATAATCAACCTCAAAAGGCTTCCTTGGGAGCCAGAGGACTCCAGAGGCCTCAGCTGGGTGCTGGTCACTATCCTGCACAGACAGTGACTTCCTCCTCTCTGGAGCCAGAGAGGACCAACTTGTGACCCCTCCTTAAGGCAGGGGAGGGCAGCTATGTTCAGTCTGGCAACTGAAAATGATAAAGAGAGCTATCAAACAGAATTAGGGGAGCAGTTCCTTCCTGTTCTGTTTAGCTTGGTAATTCAATCGAAGCCAGACCAGAGACCTGGCCAGAGAGAAGAGCTTTCTAAAATCTAATGAAGGCTTTACTCGGCCCGACCAGCATGCAAACATTAACATGTCAACTTCCTTCATGCAGAGGGATGGGAGGGCAGATTGCACATGACAGGGGCAGTTTTATTAATGGACTTGAACTCTGGGAGTTAGGCAGTGAGGCCACACTACCAAATAGGCAGAGTAGTCCATTTTCACAATTACCTCTGGGCCCCCTCCACTCCTGCTCACTCCCTTCACTCTGCTATGTTGCTTCCACCACTTAATAGGATTTGGTTTTCTATGCCCAGCAAGCAAGGAAGGATTTATTTAATACAATTGGCAGGTTTGAGGAAGAAATACACAGTCCATAGATCTCTCTGCAAAAAAAGTTTTAACAGTCTATTTAAAATTTCTCCTCTCTCTCTCTCTCTCTCTCTCTCTCTCTCTCTCTCTCTCTCTCCCCCTGCTTCCCACAGTTTAGCTGCTTCCCTCTTTCTGTTTTCTCCTGCTCTACTTTCCTACCTCTTTTTTCCCCTCTCCTCAAAGTCTCTTTCTGTCCTTCTCTTTCTGCCTCTATCTCTGTCTTTATCTCCCTTGCTCTGCTTCCCCCCTCTCTTTTTTATTTTGAAAATATTTCTTATTTAAAATTTTGAGTCCCAAATTCTATACCTCCTTCAGTCTTCCCCTTTCCCCTTCCTGAGATGGTAAGCAATCATATATATATAGTTTATACATGTGTAATTATATAAAACATTTCCATATTAGTTATTTTGTACAAGATGACTCAAATGAAAGAAAGTGAAAATAGCATGTCTCAGTCTATATTCAATCAATACCAATTCTCTCTACAGAAATGGATAATATGCTTCATCATTAATCCTTTGGGATTCTCTTGGATCATTGTACTGCTAAGAATTAGCTAAGTCATTTACAATTCTTCACCAAACAATATTGCTGTTACTATGTAGACCATTTCTTGGTTCTGTTCACTTTCCTGTGTACCACTAGGTCTTTCTAGGTTTTTCTGAAATTATCCTTGTTATTTCTTTTTTTATAAAGATTTTATTTATTTTGAGTTTTACAATTTTCCCCTAATCTTGCTTCCCTTCCCCCACCCCCAGAAGGCAGTCTGTTAGTCTTTATATTGTTTCCATGGTATACATTGATCTAAATTGAATGTGATGAGAGAGAAATCATATCCTTAAGAAAAAAAATAAGGTATAAGAGATAGCAAAATTGCATAATAAGAGATCGTTTTTTAAAAAATTAAAGATAATAGTCTTTGGTCTTTGTTCAAACTCCACAGTTCTTTCTCTGGATACAGATGGTATTCTCCATTTCAGTTAACCCAAAATTGTCCCTGATTGTTACGCTGATGAGATGAGCAAGTCTATCAAGGTTGATCATCACCCCCATGTTGCTGTTAGGATGTACAGTGTTCCTCTGGTTCTGCTCATCTCACTCAGCATCAGTTAATGCAAATCCTTCCAGGCTTCCCCAAATTTCCATTCCTCCTGGTTTCCAACAGAACAATAGTGTTCCATGACATACACACACCACAGTTTGTTAAGCCATTTCCCAACTGAAGGACATCCACCCAATTTCCAATTCTTTGCCACCACAAACAGTACTGCCATGAATACTTCTGCACAAGTGGTGTTCCTACCCTTTTTCATAATCTCTTCAGGGTATAGACCCAGTAATGATATGGCTGGATCAAAGGATATGAAAATTTTTGGTGCCCTTTGGACATAATTCCAAATTACTCTTCAGAAATGTTGGATGAGTTCACAGCTCCACCAACAATGTATTAGTAGCCCAGATATCCCACATCCCTTCCAACATTGATCATTGTCCTTTCTGGTCATATTGGCCAATCTGAGAGGTATGAGGTGGTACCTCAGTGATGCTTTAATTTGTATTTCTCTAATTAGTAATGATTTAGAGCAATTTTTCATATGACTCTGGATTGCTTTGATTTCTTCATCTGTAAATTGCCTTTACTTATCCTTTGACCATTTGTCAATTGGGGAATGGCTTGTTTTTTTTTTTGAAATTTGACTCAGTTCTCTGTATATTTTAGAAATTAGTTCTTTGTCAGAAATACTAGTTGCAAAAATTGTTTCCCAATTTACTACATTTCTTTTGATCTTGGTTACAGTAGCTTTGTCTGTGCAAAAACTTTTTAATTTAATGTAATCAAAATTATCTAGTTTGTTTTTAATGATGTTCTCCATTTCTTCCTGGGTCATAAACTACTTCCCTTTCCATAGATCTGACAGGTAAACTACTCCTTGATATTCTAGTTGGCTTATAATATTGTTTTTCTAAATACTGTATCCATTTTGATCTTATCTTGGTATAGGGTGTGAGGTGTTGGTCTAATCTAAGTTTCTTCCATACTAATTTCCAATTTCCCCAGCAGTTTTTTTTTTTATTAAAAGAGAGTTTTTATCCCAATAGCTGGACTCTTTGGGTTTATCAAACAGCAGATTACTATAATCATTTACTGCTATTGCACCTGGTCTATTCCACTGATCCACTACTCTATTTCTTATCCAATACCAGACAGTTTTGATGACTGATGCTTTATATTATAATTTTAGATCTGGTAAGGATAAGCCACTTTCTTTTGCACTTTTTGTCATTGAATCCCTGGAAATTCTTGACTTTTTATTTCTCCATATGAATTTATTTACAACTTTTTCTAATTCATTAGAGTAATTTATTGGAATTTTGACTGGTGGGGCACTAAACAAGTAGTTTATTTGGTAGAATTTCATTTTTATTATATTAACTCAGCCTATCCATGAACAGTTGATGTTTACCCAGTTATTTAAATCTGATTTTATTTGTGTGAGAAGTGTTTTGTAATTGTTTTAAAAAAAATTCTGAGTCTGCCATGGCAGGTAGACTCCCAGGTATTTTATGTTGTCTGAAGTTACTTTGAATGGGATTTCTTTTTGTAGCTCTTTCTGCTGCATCTTGCTAGTCATATATAGAAATGTTGAGGATTTATGAGGGTTTATTTTATATACTACGACTTTGCTAAAGTTGCTAATTATTTCTAGTATTTTTTGTAGATGACTTTTTGGGATTCTCTAGGTATACCACCATGTCATCTGCAAAGAGTGAGAGTTTTGTCTCTTCCTTCCCAATTCTAATTCCTTCAATTTTTTTCTTTCTCTTATCGCTGAAGCTAACATTTAATTGAATAATAATGGTGATAATGGTCATCCTTGTTTCACCCCGATCTCATTGGGAATGTCTCTAGCCTATCCCCATTACATTTAATGTTTATTGATGGTTTCAGATACTGCTTATTATTCTAAGGAACAATCCATTTATTCCTACACTTTCTAGTGTTTTTAGTTGGAATGGGTATTTTGTTAAAAGCCTTTTCAGCTTCTATTGATATAATCATATGATACAATTAATTATACTAACTGTTTTCCTAATATTGAACCAACCCTGCATTTCTGGGATAAATTGTACTTGGTCATAGTGTATTTTCCTAGTGATAACTTGTTGTAATCGTTTTGCTAAGATTTTATTTAAGATTTTTGCATCTATATTCATCAGGGAGATAGGTCTATAATTTTCTTCCTCTGTTTTAACTCTTCCTGGTTTAGTTATCAGCACCATATTGGTGTCATAGAAAAGGTAGGCAGAGTTCCATCTTCACCTATTTTTCCAAAGAGTTTATATAGAATTGGAACAGATTGTTCCTTAGATGTTTGATAGAATTCACATGTGAATCCATCTGACCCTGGAGATTTTTCTTAGGGAGTTCAATAATGGTTTGTTGAATTTCTTTTTCTGAGATAGGGTTATTTAATCTGAACAACTTATATTTTTGTGAATATTTGTCCATTTCACTTAGATTGTCAAATTTATTGGCATAGTTGGGCAAAATAATTCCGAATTATTACTTTAATTTCCTGCTCATTGGTGGTGAGTTCTTAGTTGTTATTTCTTAAAACACAGTTAATAATCCATTATAATCATATGCCACAGCTTGTTTAGTCATTCCCTAATTAATGGGTATCTATTTGATTTTCAATTCTTAGCCACTATGAAAAGAGTTGCTATAAATATTTTTGTAAAAAAATAGGTCCTTTTTCCTTTGTTTGGATGTCTTTGTAGTATAGGCCTAGCAGTGGTATTGTTGGTTCAAAAGTTAGGCACAGTTTCATAGATCATTGGGCATAGGTCCAAATTGATCTCCAGAATGATGAATCTGTTCACCACTTTGTCAACAGTGTATTAGTGTTCCATTTCCCCACATCCTCTCCAACATCCAACATTTCCCATTTTTGTCATATTAGCTGCTCTGATGGGTGTGACGTGATATCTCAGAGTTGTTTTAAATGACATTTCTCTACTCAATGATGATTTAAAGTTTTTTTATATGACTCTATATAGCTTTGATGTCTTTTTCTGAAAGCTACCTGTTCACATCCTTTGTCCATTTATAGTTGGGAATGATTTTTATTTTTATAAATTCTCTATATATCTGAGAAATGAAACTTTTATCAGAAACTTGTTGCAAATTTTTCTTCCAGTTTTCTGTTTTCATATATTTTAGTTGCATTGGTTTTGTTTATACAAAATCTTTTTAAGTTTATATAATCAAAATGATCTATTCTATATTTTAATAATACTCTCTATATCTTTGTTGGTGTTTAATTCTTCCCTTATTTATAAATCTGACAGATTAAATTATTCCATGTCTCTTAATTTGCTTATGATATCATCCTTCATTTATAAATCATGTACTCATTTTGACCTCATCTTAGTATATGGTATGAGATTTTGATCTATACCTAGTTTCTGTCATACTGGTTTCCTGTTTTCCAGTATTTTTTATTGAATGATGAGTTTTTGTATCCAAAGCTTGGATCGTTGACTTATCATATACTAGATTACTATGATCATTTATTGTAATATAATTTATACTTAATTTATTCCACTGATCTACCACTCTATTTCTTAGTATCAGATTGTTTTTAAAATTACCACTTTATAATACAGTTTGAGATCTGGTATGACCTGACCACCTTTTTTTGTACTGTTTTCAATGATTTTTTTGATATTCTTGAGCTTTTGTTGTCCCCCCTGAATTTTGTAATTTTTTTCCTGCTGAATAAAATATTTTTTGATAGTTTGTTTGGCATAATGTTAAATAAATAGATGAATTTAAGTAGAATTGTCATTTGTATTATATTAGCTTGAACTGCTCATTGCTTATGGGAGCAATTAATATTGTTTAGATCTTACTTTATTTATTTGAAAAATGTTTTATGGTTGTGTTCATATAGTTCTTTGGTTTGTCTTGGCAGGGAGAGTCCCAAGTATTTTTTTTTATTATCTGCAGTTATTTTTAATGGACTTTGTCTTTATCTCTTTTTATTGCTGGACTTTGTTGATTTTTCATGTATATTAGTTTATGAAAAAGATTCATTATTTATGTGAGTTTGTTTTTTTATCCTTAAAGATATGTCAAGTAGTTTTTAGTTGATTCTCCAGGATTTTGTAAATATAACATCATCTGCAGAGTGATAGTTTTGTTTTCTTATTGTCTATTTTAATTGCTTTAATTTCTTTTCTTATTGCTATATTGCTTATGTCCTATATTCTAGAACATAATTGCAATATTGCTTTTGTGCTATATTCTAGGAAAATCTTAAATAACAGAGGTAGGCATTTGCTTTACTCCTGATTGTATTGAGAAGGTGTCTAGCTTGTTCTCATTATAGATAATACTTGCTGATAGTTTTAGATAAATATTACTTATCATTTTAAGGTAAGCTCCATTTATTTCTATGCTCTCTAATTTTTTAAAATAAAAATGAGTGCTGTATTTTGCCAAATGCATTTTCTGCATATGAAATAACCATATGATTTCTGTTGGTTTTGTTATTAATATGGCCAATTATGCCAATATTTTCATAATGTTGAACTAGTCCTCATTTCTGGTATAAATCTCACCTGATCATAAAGTATGATCCTTGTGATAGATTGCTTTTATCTTTTGATTAGTATTTTACTCAAATTTTTGCATCAATATTCATTAGGAAAATTGCTCTATAATTTTCTCTGTTTTGGCTCTCCTAGTTTGGATATCACATCATATTAGTGTCATAAAAGGAATTTAGAAGGATTCTTTTTTCAAAATACTTAATATGATATTGGAATTAATGATTCTTTAAATATTTGGTAGAATTCGATTATGAATCCATCTGGTCCTGGAGACTTTTTCTTAAAATGTTCATTGATGACTTGTTAATTTTCTTTTTATAATATTGCATTAAGTATTGAATTTCTTCTTCCATTAAACTGGGCAATTTATATTTTTGTAGATACACATCCATTTTGTTTAGATTGTCAAATTTATTAACATAGAATACGGGAAAATAGGTTTTAACAATTGTCTTAATTTCCTCTTCATTGGAGGTAAATTCACCTCTTTCATTTTACTCACAATTTGGTTTTCTTCTTTCCTTTTTAAAATCAAATTGATGAATTGTATGTCTATTTTTATTGTGTTTTTACATAAACAACCAGCTTCTAGTTTTAATTATTAATTCAATTTTATTAGCTTCAATTTTATTAATCTCTTTTGATGTTCAGAATTGCTAATTTGGTGTTTAATTAGTTCTTTTTCTTAGTCTTATTCAAGTATCTGCATTTTCTCTATTTTATTGATATAATCAGTTAATATATAAAATTAATATATAAAGTTAATATATAAAATATATAAAATTTCCCCTAAGTATCATTTTCGCTGCATTGCATAAATTTTGCTTTGATGTCTCATTGTAGTAGTTTTCTTTAATGAAGTTATGATTATTTCTATGATGTGTATTTTGAACCAGGTGTTTTAGGATATTATTTAATTTCCAATTAATTTTCCATCTCTCCATTATTCATTATTGAATATAATTTTTAATGCATTTGGATCTGAAAAGGATGCATTTCCTATTTCATTTTTATTCATTTAGATGTAAGGTCAATTTTTATGGAGGTGCCATATACTGCTGAGAAAAAGGTATATTCCTTTCTGTTCTCATTCAAATTTCTCCAGATTTTGGTTAGATTTATCTAGTTCTGAGAGAAGAAAGTTGAGGTTCCCCATTAGTATAGTTTTATTATCTCTTTTCTCCTGTAACTCATTCAACTTCTCTTTCAAAAATTTAGTTGCTATACCATTTGGTGCATATGTTTAGTAGCTATATGGTTTATTTGGTTTATTTGTCTATGGTATCTTTCAGGAAGATCTAGATTGCTTCTTTATCTCTTTTAATTGTATCTAATTTTGCTTTTCCCTCATCTGAAGTCAGGATTGCTACCCCAGCATTTTTTTTTACTTTAGTTCAAGCATGATAGATTATATTTCTCTGCTTCATATATGTTTCTTGTAAAATTAGGAATCTGGTTTTTAATCCATTCTGCTATCCAGTTTTGTGACTTCATCATGCTACTTTTTTGCTTGTTTCCCTCTCTTTCATTACCCACCTTTTTTCCCTTCTCATGAGTTTTTTACTTCTGAGTTCTGCCTTATCCAATATATCCTCCCATTTATTAGTCCTCCCTACTCCTAATATCCCATCCCTTTTTATTTCCTTATAGGATATGATAGATTTCTATGTCAAACTGAGTGTGTATGTTATTCCCTCTTTGAGCCAATTTTGTTGAAGTAAGGCTTAAAGTTTGCCCATCACCTCCCCCATTTTCCCCTCCTTTATAATAAGATATATGCCTCTTTTACATAGAATAATTTACTCTAATCTTACCCCTTTCTTTCAGTGCAATTTTCTTTCTCAGTCCTTTATTTTGTTTTGTTGTTTTTGGAGGTATCATTCTAACAAAGTCAATATATATCCATATACTGTCTATATATACTCCTAATTGTTCTTACATTAATAAAGTTGTTGAATTATAAATATTATTGCCACATTGAAATTTAGTTTAACCTTATTGAATTTCTTATGTTTTCTCTTGGTTTCATTTTTTACCTTTTTATATTTACCTTGAGTCTTGTATTTGGAAGTCAAAGATTTTATTCAGCTCTGGTCTTTTAATTAGAAATTCTTAAAAGTTTTCTATTTCATTAAAAATCCACCCCCCCAAAAGATTGTATTCAATTTTGCTGGATAAAGGGTTGTTGGTTGTAATCAAAACTCTTTTATCTTCCAGTATATCATATTCCAAGTCCGCCAGCTCTTTAATGTGAAAGCTGCCAAATTCTGTGGAATCCCGATTGTAGCTCCACAATATTTGAACTTTTTTGACTACTTGTAATACTTTCTCCTTGGTGTGCTTTGAATTTTGGCTGGGAATTTCCTGGGAGTTTTCATTTTGTGATCTCTTTCAGGGAGTGATCAATGGATTGTTTTAATTTCTATTTTACTGTCTGATTTTAATATATCAGGGCGGTTTTCTTTGAAACTTTCTTGAAAGATGTTGACCAGGCTTTTTTAATCATGATTTTCAACTCAGGTACTCCTGACTCCAGGGCCGGTGCTCTATCCACTGTGCCACCTAGCTTCCCCTGTTGCTCTTGTTTTGCTCATTTTTTAATACAATTTTATAACTTGGTGTTTTTATGTGAGAGGCTCTAGTCCTATACTGTTCCAAGCTTTTTTCCTGGGGCTCTGGGTCTTGCTACTAGCTTTCACTGGTTTCCAAGCTGCTTGCTTTTTCTGGAGTATAGGCTTCCATTTTGACTTTTTCTGGGTGGTGGGGGGCTCCCAGTTCACCTCCCCTAGCTATGAAGCTTTGGTTACTGGCCTGCTTCGAGTGGAAAGGAGGACTTTAAGACCCCCTGCTATGAGGCTGATGGCTACCATTCCTGGGTCTTCCTCCCCTCCCAAGCCATTGAAATAGAATGTTCCTGCTGGGCAAAAAATTGCTTCCCTGCTCCTAGCCCAATTCTCAGGTGATTTTTCTAGTTGTTTGGAGGGGAAATTTGAGAGTTTGGCAATTAAAGTTTCCTTATCTTTTTGTGTTTTTTTCTCTCTGTCCCCTTTCCCACTATGCCTCTTTTTCTCCCTCTTCTTATTTCTCTGTCTTTCTTTCTCTTTCTGATTTTCATTATTACTTCAGCATTTGTACTGTTAGCTTTTAGGTCAATTTGCTACAGTGGAGACCATGCTGAATTTAGAATAAAAAGTCTCAATTTAATATCCCAGCCTTCCTAGTGTCCTTGGCCAAGACACATTTTGTAGTGTGACAATTACTCTTATCATCTGTAAAATGAAGAGATTAGACTAAAGTTCTCTCTCATATCTAAATTTATGATATTATAAGATTTTGGCCATGTTGGAGAAGCTGTTTTGATATTTCTAGAAAGTAAGCTCAGAAGAGAAGCATCCTGGGTAGAATGGGGTGAGAGATGAAGCATATAAAACCAAAGAACCAAACCTAGTCATGGCACTGCTCTCTCCTGTTCCTAAAACTGTCTCTGCTGGGATACTAGGTAATATTTTGGGGAAGTATAGTTAACCTTCAATGTTGTTATTCCCCAGAGACTGGGAATATCCTTTATTTCGCTAAATTTTGCTATATGGAGTTGTCAACTACAAACATTATCTAAAAGTTTTTAATGAAATTTTATTTTTAAAGTTAATAAGTATTTTCCCTTCCTCTTATCTCCCCCTCTATTGAAAAGAAAAGGAAAACATACATTCCCAGTCAAGTAAAATAAATTCTCATATTGTCTATATATATCTAAAAATGTGTCTCTTTCTATGTATTTTATCTTCTCCTTACTTGAATCTCATAGATTTGAAGAATGTTAGAGCAAGAAGGCACCTTAATGCCTTTATTTAGTTCAATGCTCACATTTGTCATTCTTTTCCATCAACTGTACAGTGAAGGGTTTGGACTAGACGGCCTCTAATGTCAATCCCTACCAGCTTGAAGTCTATGTTCCTTTGAGCCTATATATCAGCTGCTTTATTTTCATAGTCTCAGTTTCCAATCTATAAAGTGAGGGTGTTGGATGGGATCATCTACAAGGGTCCGTCTAACTATTTTTTTGTGACTGATGGTATCATATTCACCATCCTTATGCTTCTTCCTTTCTTTTTCAGGCATCAGAACCTCACTTGCCTGATCTCAGGCCACCTGAGAAGCCTAAGAAGAAAAGACTTCTCTCTCTGGACACATTCAGAGGGTAAAATTCTTCTTCCCTTAAGAGAGCTTTGGAAATGAGAGTAAGACGGTCAGTGATTGAGACTCTGAAGGTGTTAGTTGAACTGGAATCAATAGTTATCTCTTGAATTAGAGTTCTGTGATTTCAATCAGATGAAGCATCTGGCATCCTAGATATTGGAAGGTTGTAGGGAGATTCTAGTGGGCTTTAGATGACACATCATCTCTGAAAGAATCCCTGTGGTAAAGCCAATGTGGAAAATATGTTTTAAGAAACTGAGATCTTTCTATCCCTCTTGAGAGGCTACAGGAGTATGAGAAGTCATGTTGCTTTTCAGATAGTAGGGCTACCTACTGAGTTGGATAGCCAAACTTTTCCTACCAAGTCATCAATATATCCCTTACTTTCTTATTTTTATTTCACTGTTCTTCGTGGATATCAAGACATACCAAAAACTAGCACAAAAGAAGAGCAAGTACCAAAGCACATTGATTTTAGCTATAATCAAAGAATTTCAGAGGTAGAAATTCTTTTAAAAGTCATCTGGTTCAAGCTCCTTCATTTACAGGTGACTAAATTGAGATATACAAAGCTGGGGATGATGAGTATGACTGTTGATGATGAGTATGACTGTTGACAGAAGTAGCTTCCAAGAAGCTCTCCACAGGCTAGAATGATAGGACAAATCTAAAAAAGAAAAAAACTTAATAGAAGTAAATGTAAAATTCTACATAGGGTCTAAAATCAACTGAAGTATAGGACAAAAAAAGGTATGGCTAGAAAATAAAACCTGTGAAAAAAGATCTGAAAATTTTAGTGAACTTCAAGTTTAACATGATCAAATAGAAAAATATGGCAGCCAAAAAGATCCCATGCTAATTCTATTGTTAAGCTAAATTATTAGGGGAACTGTGTCAAGGATGGAGGAGCCAAAAATCCCACTGTAATCCACCCTGGTCCAAGCATAAATGATTTTTTATGTTATTATATGTTGTGGATCCTATATTTAGAAAATAAACTGAAAAAAAATATTCATTCAGAGGAGGGCATTCAGGGTGATAAGAGGTTTGAAGACTATATCAAATGAAAATTATTTCAAAGAAGTGGGATTATTTAGCCATTCTCCTGACTGAACATTTTCTCTGATTGTCCACATGAAATGCTCTTCTCTCTCTCTCTCTCTCTCTCTCTCTCTCTCTCTCTCTCTCTCTCTCTCTCTCTCTCTCCTCAGCTCTACCTCCTGGCTCCCGTGGTTTCCTTAATGTCTCAGCTAAAGGCCTGCTTCTAAATAAAGCCTTCCATAGTACTCCCTAATGACAGTGCCTTTCCTCTGAGATTACTTCCAATTTATCATGAATATAGTATATTTATACTGTATTTTTGCTTGCATGCTGTCTTCTCCATTAGACTGTAACATTCTTGAAATCTGGAATTTTTTTTCTTTGTATTCAAGGAACTTAGCACAGCGTCTATCATATGGTAAATTTTTAATGCTAGCTGACTGACAAACTGAAGAAAAGAAATGAATAGAAAGGAGCAATGTATAGTAGTTAAAAAGAAGCAAATTTGTTCTCTAAGGAAAATTTTCCTAAAAATTAAGGGGAAAAGTAGAATGGCATATCTAGGGAGGCTTCAGGATCCCTAAAGGTCTTTAAGAAGAGGCTGTGTTGCCATTTGTCAGGTATATTGTAAAAGGGCACAGTACTCAGTTCTGCGAGTCTATGGCTCTGATGTGAACTGATTTGTCCAAATGTAAATAACACATTTGTACAAATTTAGAACCTAGGTTTCCTGCTTCCATGTCTAAAGTGTTTTTTTCTGTTAAATTGGGATGCCTATTTTCTTCTCACTACGTATTATTGTTTGTAAATTCTTTCTGAAATATTGAAGTATGAGTTTTATTGAATATTGGAGTATGTCTTGTTGTGTGAAAAGACACCCCCCTCTCTGTCCCAGTCCTACAACAGTAGGTATCTCCCATAACAGCTGGAATTTGCAAATGATTGTAACAGAGCTGTCAACTTTTTTATTCAAACAGAAGAAACTTAAGTTTGCCCCTTCCAAGGCACCTTGGTCCTAGTCTGCTCTCACATAAATGCTTCCACCCAGTGGTGAACTGGGCAACTACGCCATCCCCATCATCTGGTAATTTGACTGTTCTTGTTCAATCATCATTCCTTCCACCTGTATAGTGCTTTTCCCCCCATCTATTATTTCCTTTAAAAGACTCAAAGATAAATCACAAATTGTATCTGAGTTACAAAATTCAGGGATTCCCTTAGTGACCTCTTGGGGATGTTGGATATGTCTTAGAATATTTACTGCCTGGAGAGTTGTTATCTAATCCTTCCAGCTGTGGCAAAATTTCAAGCAGGGGAGAATGGAAGAAATTAGGGTGTGTGCACTCTGAGTGCTGTATTATTTGTACTATTTGATTATCTTATCCTTTGCCTCTATAAACTATATGCATTTTCTTTGTTATTATTATGCTTTTTGACAAACATCACTGAATATGATATGAGTAGAAGAAAGAGAATTGTATGTGACACCATGGGTTTCTAGTATTTTATACAACTTATTCTTAAAAATACATATAAAATAGATAGGTAATTAGGTAGGGAGGGAGATAAATATGTAAGTAGGTAGATAGACATGTAGGTTGATAGATAAATAGGTAGATATGTATATATGTATTATATATATGTAGCTAGTTGAAAAGTAGGTAGATATGTAGGTAGATAAGTAGATAGCAGACAGATGGAAGAACAGACGGGTGAATAGATAGATAGATAGATAGATAGATAGATAGATAGATAGGTGGATGATAGTAACTTGTTAATTGCAACTCTGCTATGCTTGTCTGCGTCATTGATGTTCTTTCTTTGTTGATGTTATTACCACTAAGATTTTGCCTAACACAACTCCCCTCTCCTCCTTTCCCCAAAGCCCTGCCTTGGACAAATTAAGTACAAAGAAGAAGAACAAAATGATACATTGTCTGTTTCTGAAAATATATGTATCCGTCTGCATTTCTAGTCTATCATTTCTCTGCCAAGAGGAGGGAACTTCATCATCAGTCTCCTGGAGTAATGACTATGCACTGCATCCAATGGAATCTTTTAGTCTTTTTCTTTTCAAATAACCTAGCCATTATAAAAATTGTTTTCCTGCTTCTACTCACTTTACTCATTAGTTTACACAAATTTTCCAAGGTTTCCTGGAATCTCTCATTTGTCATTTTTTTCTAGTCTATAAAAATACTATCATTTGTTCAGCCTTTTCTCATTCACCACCTTCTGCAAGAAGTCTTTCCCAATTCCCCTTAATCCTAATATCTTCCCTCTGTTGTTTATTACCAATTGTGTCCATTCCCACCCCATCCCTCCCTCTGTCTGTATCCTTGCCTCCCTTCCTCTCTCCCTCTGTCTCTCTCTGTCCCTCTATCCTTCTGTCTCTCTCCACTTCCCCTTTCCCTGCCTCCCTCTCCTTTCTTCCCTCTCCCCTCTTTTCCCTTTCTTTCTCCTTCTCTCTCTTCTCCACTTCTTTCCTTTCTGTAAATGATTGTTTTCATATTGTCTCCCTTATTAGACTGTGAGCTCCATAAAGACAGGGATCGTCTTTTGCCTTGCTTCTTTCTCTGTAATCTTAGCACAGTGACTTCATTTTCAGTTCTTCAACTAAAAAGAATCACATTCATTTAAAAGAACCAATTCTGACCCCATCTCTTCTGTGTAAACTTTTCAGCCAAAAGTGATCTTTCTTCTTAATCTATACTACATCATTCATTTAAATATTTTGTGTAGCTTCTGAGCTGGACAGCACATTTGGCTTCTTCTAGAACAACTTTCCTCTCAGTTTTGGAGGTGAGGAAAGAGACAGAGGTTAAGTAGCTCGCCTAAGGTTAAATAGGTAATCAGGTCTGTCAACAAGTCTTTATTAAGAATGTACAGGTAGGGGCAGCTAAGTGGCGCAGTGGATAAAGCACCAGCCCTGGAGTCAGGAGCACCTGGGTTCAAATCTGGCCTCAGACACTTAATAATTACCTACCTGTGTGGCCTTGGGCAAGCCACTTAACCCCATTGCCTAGCAAAAGCCAAAATAAAAAGAATGTACAGGTATCAGGCACTGTGCTAAATGGTGGAGATACAAATACAAGCAAAAAGATGGATAACCTTTGCCTACAAGGACATTAAATCTCATGAGGGAAGACAACATCACATAAAGGGAGAGCTGAAAAAAGTGGCTTTGGTGGAGACAAGGTAGCAAAGTTCTAAGAATAAGGGATGATTTGGTCTGGACCCTTCTCTAAAATTTTCCAAAAGAATTTACCAAGAAGAGAAGGGTCCCACAGGGACAGAGAAAGAAGGTTGAACCATGGTGGCAAAGTCGAGATAAGGTATTGAGACTAGGACCCAGGTTTCCTGATTTCCAGTCCAGATACACATAAATCTTTAAAATTGGAATGGACCATAGAAATCATTTAGTTCAACCCTCTTGTTTTACAAGAAAATTAAAGTACAGAGACTTGCCCATGGTGGCATAGGAAAATAGTGACAGAGCTGTAACAAAAAGTCAAGTGACCCAATACCAAATCCAGTGCTCTTTCCACCAGACTGTGGATGTATATGAAAATGATTATCTCATATTATAGATTCTCTGAATTAGAAGAGAATTCAGTGGCTATTGAGTTCAATCCTTATCATACCTGAAAAGTAGTTGTTCAGTTGTTCTAGAAGGCATCGAGTAAGAACTCATTTTTCCCTTGAGACTTTTCATACCTTTTGTAGACATCTCTAATGATCAGGAAATGCTTCTTTACATCTAGCCTGAACCTACCCCCTTGAAGCTTCCACTCAATACTCCTAGGTCTTATAACAGAATAAATTTATTCTCTCTTCCAAATAAAAACCCCTGGGGGGGCTAGGTGGCGCAGTGGATAAAGCACCCGCCCTGGAGTCAGGAGTACCTGGGTTCAAATCTGGTCTCAGACACTTAATAATTACCTCTCTGTGTGGCTTTGGGCAAGCCACTTAACTCCATTTGCCTTGCAAAAAAAAAAACCCTAAATAGTGCTTGGAGTTAGTTATCATAACCTTGCATCTTCTTTTCTTGGAGACTAAACATTCTCATTTCCTTCAGCAGAATTTCATAAAACCCCAGTGGGGATTCTTCACTAGTTTGACCACCCTGCTCAGTTTCCTCATAGATAAAATGAGCTAGAGGAAAAAATAGCAAATTGGGTTAAGTGACTTGACCAGAGTTGTATGACTAATAATTATCTGAAGCCAGATTTGATCTTAGGTCTTCCTGACTTCATGCCAGGTATTCTTTCCATGGTACCACCAGCTGCCTCTTGGGTATTTGCTCTTGTTTATTGTTATTCTTCCCCAAAATACCCAGAACAATACTACAGAAGTATTCTGACCAGGACAGCCTATGGGAGAATTCCCCTAGCTTTGGATAAAATACTACTTTTAATGAAGTTCTAGGCTGGGTTAGATCATGAGTCCTTTTTATTTGGAAAGAGGACTTTAAGTGCTCAAAATCTTTGGCCTTCTTCATGCTAACCAGTCAGATATATCATGCCTAAGAGGGAGTAGAAGCCCAGAAAACCCAGTTCTCACTGGGGTCTAAGATCCTGATTTTCTCAATGCTGTTGCTTCTTATCTGAAGCCAGATCTCCAGTGGAGGTTGAAGGGGAAAGAAGAAGACTCAGGGTGGGATTGGGTTTGCTGGTCTGCCACCCCCACTCCCTCATAGCCTCCTGGGCAACCCAGCCATTAAAAATTCTGAGTCAACTTGCCTTAATGAAAAGACAGAGAGGTCATGAGTTGGTTAGGAGGCAATTTACTTGTGTCCTGCAGGCTTGTTGGGTCGGGGGGAGATGGGCCTGTTTGGGGATGGAAACAATGAGCTTTTATTGGTAACAAAAGGGAAAGAAAATGAACTTGCTGCAGCCCATGACCACAACAAGCTATAATTAAGTTGGGGGGGAGAGGGGACTAGGGAGGAGAGCTTTGAAGGGTGAGCTCCTGCCAACCAGAGCTGAGTTGAGAGCATCACCTCTTCATTCCAGAGACTGAGACCATGGTAATCTGATTCACATCTATCCTTAAACAAACATAATCTTACACAATACAAAACATAACAATATTTGGGATATTTCCCCCACTATTTAAGGAATTGCCAGCCAGGTGGTACAATGATAGAGCTCCAGGCCAGGAGTCAGAAAGATCTGAATTCAAATCTAGCATAAGATACTTAGTAGTTGTATGACCCTGGCAAGTCACTTACTCTCAGCTTTCAGTTTCAACTGTAAAATGAAGGTAATAATAGCACCTACCTTACAGAGTTGTTGTGAGGATCAAATGGGATAATAATGGAGGCAGCTAAGTGGCATAGCAGATAGAGCACCAGCCCAGGAGTCAGGAAGACCTGAGTTCAAATACGGCTTCAGACACTTAATAATTACCTAGCTGTGTGGCCTTGGGCAAGTCACAACCCCATTGCCTTGCAAAAAACCAAAAAAAAGTGATGATAGTTGTAAAATGTCTAGCATTATGCTTCTCTCATAGTAGGCATTATATAAATGTTAGCTATTTTTATAGTTATAAGAAAACAACACTTTTATGAATGATAACTTTTATCATGGTAGAGGGGAGATAGTTTTGATTTACAGGATTGAATTTGGAGTTATGAATACCTTAGACCAAATTCAACTCTGCCATTACAACCTGTATATCTTGGACAGGTCTCTTAGCTTTTATTGGTCTTAATCTTTTCATCTGTAATATGATTTGGTCTAGCTGACATTTGAAGTCTCCTTCTAGTTGTAGATGTGGAATCCTATGATCTTTTGTTATTTCTTTATGTATAGAAGTAAAAGAAGGGGGTTAAATTATCTCTAAATTTCTATACCAAGATCTCAGGTTGTTCCAACTGCTGATCCAGGATTCTTTCCACTAAATCTTCTATCTGATCCTGGTCATGTGGTGGCTTGAGGGAAAAAGGAGATTATCCAGGGTAACTTATGCCCACCTACTCTTAGAACAAGGACTATCATTTTTGCAGCCCCCCAAAGCCCAAGGAAATGGATGGTAGCTCTGTTTCTGTCCTTTGCCAGCCTGACTCTGCAGCATGCCCATGTGCCCAGCTCTCCTATGCTCATCTTCATTCTCCTGTTGATCACTTCTTTTTCTCAGCAGCACCTGACTGTTTGTGGGGCAGAATGGTCAGACCTGTGGTAGAGTAGTCAGAACTGCCCTGACCACATGCCATGGTTAGCAGAGCATGCCCTTTCCCCCAGTTGGGGGACAGGAGGCTGGGTGGAGGGTTGGCCATTGATTCTCACTTAATTAATGTCTGGATTCTCCTGCTTAGGCAGAATTTGCTGTGACCTACATCTGAATAATTGTGGACGGGTGGAATCATTTATCCATGAGCTCATCATTGCATAATAAACCTATTAAAGTTGATCCATTCAAGTCCCAGAAGAATCCTAAAGGAAAAAAAGAGGCTGGGAAAGGAATTGTCTTCCCTCCATGTGAATCACCAGAAAGTTTATCCTTAGCTAGAGCAGGGAGAGAATGCCATGCTAGTCTGACCCTCAGATTTGGAATGCCAAAGTCAAGTAGGGGTGGGGTCCATGACCTGGCTGCCCCTAACCCCTGCCCACTATGACTCAGAGACTTGGCCCAATTTTTCTGTTAGATTGCAGTTCCAGACATTCTCTAACCTTATTGTTTTTTTTTTTATTCTTCACCTCTTTTGCCTCCTACTTTTAATTAATTAGCAAATCTTATCAGAAGCCTGATAAATAGATATTCCTAAATCTCAGATCTGAGCACATCCACTGACGTCTCCTTATATACCCCAAACCATTGCTGGTTCTTCATTACCTATAGTATATAATATGAAATCTTTTGGATTTAGCATTTAAAGCCTTCCGCAGTCTGACTTCCACATAGCTTTCCAACATTACTTCCCTTTATCTCTTGCATTAGCTTTAAGTTTCAGCCAAACTGACTTCCTCATTACTGGTATGTGAATCCCAGCTGCCATGTCTCATCCATTCCTGGAATGCCCTCCGTTTTCCCTCTTGATTCTTAGAATACTCAGCTTTCTTCAAAACTTGGCTCAGCTACTGTCTTTTACACCAGAACTTTCTTGAATCTCCTGGTCCAAGTTAGCACCAACATGTGATCCTGGAACCCATACTGTCCTAGCCTAATAATACTTCTTGAAATTACTTTCTCTTCATTTCTATATTTCTTATATTTATTGACTTGTGTGGTATCTTGCCATCATGAGTCACTAACATAATCCTTGGAACATAGTAGGAACTTAATGAATTCTTGTTGTTTGACTGATGAGTTCTTAGACTCCTCCTGGCTTTAAAGACTATGATTCTTTTTTTTTTTTTAAACCAATGACATGCAGTGGTAGTTTTCAACATTTATCCTTTTGTCAGCTTTGGAGTTCTACATTTTTCTACCACCCTCCTTTCCCTCCCCTCCCAATGGGAGTGAATGATCTGATATAAATTGCACATGTATAATCATGAACATATTTCTATATTAGTAAAGACTATAATTCCAAGAAATTCAGAAGTTATCCAGTCCAACCCCCCGATTGAGGAGAAGTACCTCTAAAAACATCCAGGACAAAAGAAGAAGCCCATTGAAAGACTTTCTATAATCAGTAGCATGTTAGAGAGAGGCAACAAAACATAGTAACAAGAACACTGTATCCAGATTCATAGAATTCTGGGTCTGCTATTTTACCAGTAGGATACTGGCAGGCCATTTCATTATTCTGAGATTTGGATTCTTTCATCTGCAAAAATGGAAAAATGGCGATTTGGGACTAGCTGATTCTTTTATTCTTTTTTTTTTTTTTTAGGTTTTTGCAAGGCAAATGGGGTTAAGTGGCTTGCCCAAAGCCACACGGCTAGGTAATTATTAAGTGTCTGAGACCGGATTTGAACCCAGGTACTCCTGACTCCAAGGCCAGTGCTTTATCCACTATGCCACCTAGCCACCCCTAGCTGATTCTTAAGGACCTATGTTTCTTGCTCTAAAAGCAGGAGCCTGATCTTTTATTTTTATTTATTTGTGGCTTGGATTTCATTTAACATTCTTATTTTTTTTAATGTTTATTTATTTATTTTTAAAACTTGTTTATTTTGAATTTTACAATTTTCCCTTAATCTCGCTTCCCTCCCCCACCCCCACCCCCACAGAAGGCAGTCTGTTTGTCTTGACATTAACATTTCATTTAACAAAAAATTTAAGTGAATTCAAAAAAATCAAATAAGATGAACATTTCCACATACATAGTAGAACAGAAAAAACAGATTTATATGTAAAATTATGAGTCTTATTATCTACAACTTATTTTTCTTTTAATGTAGATAATAAATTCGACTTGCAATTTTCAAAGCTGTCTTGTTTGTCTTTGATTTTTTTCTGATCTACTGTTTTCTTGGGTGTTTTTTTAAAAAAATGCTTCTATTATACTCTTTTCTTTTTCTTTTGACAACTCCATCCCTAGTAGTCCTGCTTGTCCCTATCCCCCACAGTTTTTTTGGAGGGGGGTTGAAAGGCAGTGGGGTTAAGTAACTTGCCCAAGGTCACACAACTAGGTAATTATTATATGTCTGAGGCTGGAGATTTGGACTCAGGTCCTCCTGACTCTAGGACTGGTGCTCTATCTAGTGTATCACCTATCTGCCCCCACAGTTTAAAAATTTCTTTTTAGGTTTTTGCAAGGAAATGGGGTTAAATGACTTGCCCAAGGCCACACAGCTAGGTAATTTTTAAGTGTCTGAGGCTGGATTTGAATTCAGGTACTCCTGACTCCAGGGCTGGTGCTCTAACCACTGGGAAACCTAGCTGCCCCTAGTGTTTTTTAAGGTAAAAGAAAATCCAAAGCCAATATAAGAAATATGTCTAGAAAAACAAAATAAATCCTACATTGGTCTGACCTGACATGCCTTACCCTCTCTTTAAGATGAAATACAAGAATTGCAGAGTTTACCATATAACTCCATTTAAGAAATGAAACAAAGAGAAGAATTTCAATACGGTGATGTAGTTTTTAACAGAATATTACATAATCCCCTTTGACAAGATTTTCATATCTTTTAAGGAATCCCTGATTTAAACTCAAAGAAATGTTTTGAAGAAGGTCTCTGTATTTTTGGACAACTCTAAATGTTCTTGGGTGTTTTATTTTTAATATTGAGCTGAAATTTGCTACTGTAACTTTTCTCCATAGCTTCTAATTCTACCCTCTGGGACTAAATAGAACCGATATAATTCCTCTTTCACAATATCCTCCAAAGACGTGAAGACAGCTGTCTCGTGCCCCTTAAGCCTTTTCTGGTTTAAACAACCTGATTTCCTTCTCTTGGGCCCCTTCCAGCATTAAAAGTCTAGACTTCTATCATTGGCCCTTTCACCCTGTGATGGATGACAGCGTAAAGCAGAGTAGGAAGAGCGTTGGGCTTTGAATCTGATCTGGGTTCCGTCCTAGGAGCTGTGCCATTTAAAAGGTATGAGGGGTGTCAGACAAGGTCCTTCTTCTGCCCGAGTCATTTTTCTTCTCTGTAAAGTGAAGAGTTAGATTAGTGTCTCTCACGTCCTTTTCTGTTCTGAAGTGGGATATTGTTGTCTTCTCTCCCCCCTTCCTGCACCCAAGTAGAATGGAAGCTCCAAGAAAAAAGGAATGTATTTTCCCATTGTTTCCCAAATTCTAGCTAATTGTCCAACACATGGTAGACATTTGTAGGTAGGAAGGTGGTGCAGTTAATAGAGTACCAAGATTTGAGTCAGGAAGACTCCTCTTCCTGATTTCAAATCTGGCCTCAGACACTGACCAACTGGTCACTTAATTACCTTTGCCTCAGTTTCCTTATCTGTAAAATGAACCACAGAAGGAAATGGCAATCTACTTCAGAATCTTTGCCAAGAAAACTCCAAATGGAATAATGAAGAATCAGAAAGGACTGAAAATGACTGAACAAGAATAAAAAGGCACTTAATAAATATTTGTCAAATTAAAATGAATTGACCTCTGTTGGATCTTTATCTTCCACCATTAGTTTAGACCCTGCTTGCCTAAGACCACTTCAATAGCCAGACTAATTTATCCTCTATACAGTTATCAAGTTGATATTCCTAAATTATTTTTTCTAAAGTCTAAGTTTGCTCAAGAAACTTCAAGAGCTCCCTATAGCTTTTTTTTTTAGGTTTTTGCAAGGCAACAGGGTTAAGTGGCTTGCCCAAGGCCACACAGCTAGGTCATTATTAAGTTTCTGAGATCAGATTTGAACCCAGGTACTCCTGACTCCAGGGCCAGTGCTTTATCCACTGCGCCACCTAGCAGCCCTTCCCTATAGCTTTTAATATCAAATAAAATCTTCTTTCTTTGGCATTAAAAACCCTTCACTGTCCCTTATCAACTTTCCAGGCATATTGTTCATTACTCCCCTTTATCCTCAATTTGTCCCAGCCAAGTTGGCTTCCTTCTGTCATATTTCCGATATGAAACATTTCATCTGCTTCTGCTTTTTCATGGGCAACATGTCACAGCTTATGCTTGGAATGCACTTGCTCCATCTCTCTGCTGTATATCTAGGAATCTCTAGCTTCCTTCTAGGGTCAAGAATAATTGACACATATCTTGAGTTTTCAGATCTGCAAATGCTTTAAAAGATAACTCACTTGATATGCTTGTAACCATCCTGGGAGGCAAGTGTTATTACAATCTCCATTTTACAGGAAATCGAGGCTATGTGTTTTGCCAAGAGAAATATAACTTATAAATGTTCAAGGCAGGATTTGAACTCAGGTCTTCCATCCCAGATCTAGTGTTTTAATTATCTTGCTGCCTTTTAGGTTTGTCTTGTTCTTCTTCCTTGCTAGCATCCCACCCTTGAAATTGCTTTATATGTATTTTGAATTTACTTAGTTGTGTAATGTTGTTCTCTCTTCATATCCTTTAAGGAATCCCTGATTTAAACCCAAAGAAATATTCTGAAGAGGGTCTCTGTACTTTTGGACAACTCTAAATGTTCTTGAGTGTTTTTTTAATATTGAGCTGAAATTTGCTACTGTAGCTTTTCTCCATAGCTTTTAATTCTACCCTCCGGGACTAAATAGAACCGATATAATGCCTCTTTCATAATATCCTCCAAAGACGTGAAAAGAAAGCAAGCTCCCCAAGGACAGAGACTTCTTTTGTCTTTTGTCTTTATAGCCCTAATATATTGTCTGGTACATTGTAGACACTTAATAAATGCTTGTTGAGTGGATGAATGACAATCCTGCAGTGGCTCCCTATTGCTTCTCAATTAGAAGCCTGGCACCACAAACCTCAGTAATACCTTCCCAGGCTTGTTTTTCTTGTTTCTTTTCCAGATAATTTATATTCTAGCCAGATGACTACTTTATGGCCCTTAGACGTGTCTTGAGCCATTTTGATTGATTATTTTTGCTCATATTATTCCCTATGCCTGAAATTCCCCTCCTCATCATTTTCTCCCTCCATTGCTGTCAATTGAAATACAATTCATCCTTTAAGGTCCAGATAAACTGTCAATTCCATTACGAAGCCTTTCCCAGTCACAGGAATTAGGAACAGTGTTTTGTCTCAAGAATTTCATGCAACATTTTGATTGTATTTCATATATATTTATAATTTATTTTGAAAAATAATAGCTATTTGCAAATAATTATAGCTAATATTTATATAACGCCAATTATATGTTAAATGCTAAATTAAACACTTTTCTCAGTAATCTCCCGACATTTTGAACTGGATGTTCCACTGCTATCTCAAATGTCCAAATATGTCCAAATATGAACTCACTTTATTTCTACCTAGACTCTTTCCCTTGTTGCCGAAGGCACTAGCACACTTGAGGATAAGAGCCAGTGTCCCTCACCCTTAAATATCTAAATTGTGTTACCCAATTTTGTCATTTCTACCTTCATGTCTCTCATATGCATCTTTTTCATTCTACTCTCATAACTACCACCTTAATTCAGTCCCTTGACATCTCTTTCCTGTACTTTTGCAATAACCTTCTCATTGACCTTCTTACTACAGGTATATTGAAATGATTATCAATACACACACACACACACACAAAAGTTCATGGATCTCAGGTTAAGAACCTTTGATCTCCAGGAAATCCTTCTTCTATTTAGAATGGTCATCCTCAAAGAAAATGTCAATCATTTGGTGAACCTACATGTCTCTGTTTTATGCTATGCTTGATATTAATAATATGAAGGAAGTTGCATTATCTCTTGTGCCATTTTTCAAGATATCTTGCATAACTCTGACATATACATAAGAGAAACCTGGTGAGAAGAGAGCCTTTAAGGTACAATTTTACTCTGATAGATAAAATGCTTTTTAATAGGAAAAATATTAGGGATCTTCCATCTACCACACCTTTCAGCCATTTGTATAAATGTAAATGTGATTGGCTACATAATGTTACTGGAAAAAAGCGGGCTCTTCCCTATTCATACTTTTCATTAAGAATTCTTGCAATATTGGGGTGGTTAGGTGGTGCAGTGCATAGAGCACTGGCCCTGGAGTCAGGAGGACCTGAGTTCAAATCTGCCCTCAGACACTTAATAATTACCTAGCTGTGTGGCCTTGGGCAAGCTACTTAACCTCATTGTTTTGCAAAATAACCTAAAAAAAAGAATTCTTGCAATATGTAGAATGCTCTGTTAAGGATTTTTTAGTGATGGGAAAATAGGTTTGTGGGTCAGTAGTTATTGATATTTTATCATTCAATTTTGTGTGTGAAGTCCATGTGTTCCCTTTCACTCTGAATCCTCCATTCTAAGTCTCTAGTGAGTCAGAATCTTCTTTAAAATTGTAGCTTATGAACTCCCACTGATACAGCTTTGTTTTATCAGTCTGCTGATCAACATACTTAATTCATAACAAAGGCATTTTCATTTAAAAAAGCAATGCAAATAGAGTTAATAATATAATATTTTTCTTTTCCCACTTCATTAAACTTTGAACTTATGCTCATGTGTATGTCCTAATTGGAAAAAGTGGACCTTCATAGGATTTATGTGTGGAGCTTGGAGATCATATGTGGCCAGGTCAAAAGCAGGATAGAGAAACCCTAAAAGTAAACCTCACTTCATTTTTCTGAGAACCAGACTTACAGGGACTATAGACATTTGCCTAATTTTTGTACAAAGTCTTTACCAGTGAAAAACCTTGAGTTTATGACTACGGGGAATCAACTGAACAATTTGAGGATGTTTTATATGGAAAAGATAAGTCAAAGGAAGATCTATCTTTCTTTGAGCATCTGGAAGACAGTCCTGTGAAAGGAGGACTCAAATTATTCTGCTTGGTTGCAGAAGGTAGAATAGTAGGGATGGAGAGAAGTTGCAAAGAGATACATTTAGAGTCTCTTTCCTAATATTCAATTATCCAAAAGTAAAGATCTGCCCTAGGAAGTAGCTGATTGCTTCTCACTAAAGGTGAAATAAAGACTGGATGACCACATGCTGTATGTGACAGTGGAGATTCTTTTGCAAATCTGGATTGGAGCAGATTGTGGCTCAGGTATCATTTAACTTGGAAATTTTGTGATTTTTCTACCCCTTCATTCTTCACAACAGATGTTGGCGCCTAAGCTGCAATTATCTAACTGTGGACTTTTTGCAAATGTTTATTATGAGTTCTGCAATCCAAGATGTCCAGATGTCCTATTAAATGAAATTTTTTCTTGTTTTTTTTTTTGACACATCTTAAAATCAACTCTGCCAACTCCTTTATTTGCATTGCTAAGGAGAACAAGTAAGCCAGACTTCCACTTAGGAGCAATTTCCTTTTGTATTTCATTCATGGCAAAACTGTCAAGATTGTAATGATTCAATTTATATAGTTGTTTGCACATTAATTTTTTTTGTCCTTGGATAAAGATCCCAAACTTAGGGGACAAACATCAAAGTTCATGTTCGCTGGCAGTGTTGAATCTAGGTTATTCTTAGCATCCTGTGCCCTTATTTCTTTTTCACTGCCACCATTGCTGCAGAATGCATAGACATGAGGGCCATTTTATATCTTTCTTTGTTTCATGGATCACCAGTCATCGCCAAAGCTAATCCACTGATGATGAGCTCCTCCACAGTTTTCTGGCACAGTCCATGGAAGAGAGTCTGAAATGGCATGATGTAGTAGAAAAAATTTTGGATTTTGAATCAGAGGATCTGAATTCAAAGATTGGCACTGCTACTCACTACCTACTTTCATGTTTTTGAGGAAATCAAACTCTCTCTAGGCCTTTGTTTTCTCAACTCTAATATGAGGTGGTTGGACTAAATTTAGTTCTAAGGTACCTTTCAGCTTTAAATCTATGAAACCACAAACCTTTCCAGACTAGTAGAACCTGTCAACACTTGTGCATAGCATTTGAAAATGCAATCATCTATCTACTACAATGAGACATTCGAGTGGGCTCTCACCTATTAGCTTAATAAAGATTAAAAACAAGCAAACTGGATTTGCCTCAGACTGAAAATTGGTGTAGAGTTACCAAAAAACAAAAATTTTATAAGAGAAAATATAGACTGGAAAAGTCAGTCTTACTTCTCTCTCTGGGATCCCAATGAAGTTGTGTTAGCAAGGTTGTCATCGGCAAGGAATAAAATCCGGGTCCTTATCCTATTCCAACTTTGTATGCTCATAACCACCTTGTGTCCAAATCTCATTTTTAGTTCAAGAAAAGTAAAGGGGCAATTGACACTTGGGCAGTCTTCTTCTAAGCTTAGAGTATTGTGTTTGGAATTTGGAGGGAAAGAACTACAGAAAACTTTCTTAAGCTAATCAGCAGCAGCAAATAAAATAAATGGCACCAAATATAAAGAAACAGAGTCCCTTGCTTCCCAATATGGGACAAAAATTTTCCTGATCTCCAAACAGAGGGAAGCAGTGCCTTTCTTTAATAATAAGGACATGGAGCCCCTCTCTTATAAGTATTCTGAATGTACTGTGAGGGGTCCCCTTCTCCATCACATATTGGACAGAGCTTTAGTTAAATCTGCTTCCATGGAGAGTGTGATCAAGAGATCATATATGAATGGATTACAAAGGATTTAGTAAGTGCTTACTAAGTATTTAGACAGTATTAAATGCTGGGAATACAAATAGAAAAGATGAGAGAGTTCCTTCTCTCAAGGAGCTCCAACTCTAATTAGAACAGACAGTACAATTACCAAAGGAAAGGTCAAGCAGTCCTAGAGGAATCAGAAATGCCGGAGCTCGAGAGAATCTTATGTAACAAAACCAACAATAATAATAATAATAATAAATAACATTCATATAGTCATTTGGGGTTTGTACTTTTAATATACCACCTCAGGTGATCCTCACAATAATTATGTAATATATTCACTGTTATTATTACCATATTTCTGTTGAAGAAATTGAAGCAGAGATGTTGTGAAATGTACAACCAGTTAAAAACCTATGACAGTATTTGAATTTAGGTCTTCCTGACTTCAAATGAGGAATCTGAGACACAAAAAAGTTAAAGGACATACAAAAGAAGGATTTTAATCCTCTTCTTTTTTTAAAAAAAGTTAATTCATTGATTGATTTTTCCCACTACCTGCAAAGATAGTTTTCAACAATCATTTTTGTAAGGTTTTGAGTTCTACATTTTCTCCCTCCCTCCCTCCCTTCCCTTCCCTTCCCCTCCCTCTGACAGTGAGCAATCTAATATATGTATAACTATGTTAAATGTATTTTCATATTAATCATTTTGTGAAAGATGGATTAGAACAAAAAGGAAACAAAAACACAAGGGGGAAAAACATAAAACATTAAGCAAATTTTAAAAATTGAAAATAGTAAGCTTTGGTCTGCATGCAGATTCCATAGTTACTTCTTTTTGGTGTGGTTGGTATTTTCTATCCCAAGTCCTTTAGAATAGTCTTTGATTATTATAATGCTGAGTTGAGTGAGTCCTTCATAGTTGATCATCACACAATGTTGCTGTTAATGCTGTATACAGTGTTCTGGTTCTGCTCACTTTACTCAGATTCATGAAACCTTTTGTTTCTTTTGACTTATTTATGGATTGTCCATCTCAAAAGTTAATATGAAGGGTGAGTTGGTAGAGAAGAGGGAGAAATGCTAGTGCTTCTTCTCCCTTTAGTATCCTTCTTCCTTTAGTATCCTCCAAATGGTCAATCTCTTGATATAGAAAGTGGGTAGGGTAATGGCCGGTTTTCCAATATGGTTTAACTTTGCAAAATCAAAAAAAGTCTTGCTGGTGCTCAGGGAAGAAAATTGAGTCCTTTGATCTCTGTATTTTACCACTACTTCAATTGACTCATCCCTCATGCCTAACTCCTCATTCTTCACCCTCTTGTCCTTCTTAGCTAGTCAACAAACACTTATTTATTTTTATTTTTGTTTGGGTTTTTTTGCAAGGAAATGGGGTAAGTGACTTGCCCAAGATCACACAGCTAGGTAATTATTAAATGTCTGAGGTTGGTTTTGAACTCAGGTTCTTCTGACTCCAGGGCTGGTGCTCTGTTCACTGTCACCTAGCTGCCCCTTCAACAAACATTTATTAAATGCTTTCAATTTGCCACACCCTACATTAATAGTTTGGGGATAACAATGATGACAACAATAAAAAAAATCATGCCCTCAAGAACTTTCATTCTAAATTGGAGAAAAACATATATAATCAGTTTACAAAAATGAGTTGGCTTATCTCAGACTGGCAGCTTAGTGGTCAAATAGTAATAGTAATATTTATAGCATGCATTTATGTAGTGATTTAATTTCTTTTGCTAAATGCTTTGCATACATTATCTCATTTGAAAATGGATAGTATGCAGGGTAGAAATGAAATTCTCTGTGTTGGTCCCCTGGGTATTTGGATTTTTAAACAGGTGTTCACAATGCCTGGAAATAATGCTCTGAATGTAGGGGTTGATAATTTTATTTTAAGCATTGATGGTTCACAGTCAACTGATAGATGAGTAACCAGACTCCCCAGTCTCTCAGGAGTGGTTGTTTTAGGTTTGCAGGCAAACTCCCTGGTCACCTATGAGCTCTGAGGTTGCTTTATGGTTATTTCTCATTTTCAGTCCTCATGTGAATCTTGTCAAATTAAATTCCAACTTTTCTCATGCTTAACTCTTTTAGGAGCATATTTAATTTATTTCAAAGGAAAAAAAAAACAATTGCTTTGTAACAGAGAGATGCTTAAAATCTCTCTGATTCTTTGCATTGTAGAGAGCTGTTTATGTTCTTCTGGTTTTTATTCTGACTTTGATATAGAAAAGTGGTTCTGAAAAGGAATAACAACATTTTGGATTTCTGAGTAAGCAGGGCTGATATGCTAAGCAGTGAGGATTGGCACTCATTGGTTCCCCAAACCAATGGTAACTATTTATAACTGGTTTAGAGATATCACAGGGGCCGAGTCCTGTATGCTGTAAGGCAGCAATTCTGAACCATGTAAATGGGATTTACTTGATTCTCTTTTCCTTAGATACTAGCAAAATCCTTACTCTGTAAAGCCCAACCTCAAGTCTCAGGTGAGCTAAAAATGGAAGACCATGCTGAAGAATTTAGGGAAGTAATCTGGAACCACCAAAAGTCAGCCATTGGAAAAGTGGTAGTGGAAAAGACATAGCAATGCCTCCCAGTTGAGCAACCTGTGGGTATTTTCCATTAGGCTCTAGGGAATAGGGCTGCATCTGCAACACCTGGAATGGTTTTACTGGAAATAAATCTCACCAGCCTGGCAAGGAAGGAGATTACTCTTGATGTCATCCATAGGATAATAGAAACATTTTTTAGTTTGTTCCAAGGACTTGAGATGAGGGGGAGTTCTCGAGTCTTCACATGAATTTCTGTCCCACCCATTCATCTCATCTGCATTTTTCCCCCTTTGAATCGTTCCCAAGATGATTGCTCTCCTCTTCCTCCTAAGTTGTGCCTCCTAGGTCAAGGCAGTTTGGCAACCTCAGAGTTTAGTTGGATGCAGCACAGAGAGCCTAAACTCCATTCCTCCTTCTTATTCTAGGCTATAGGTACTTGTTGCAGATTGTATTCCAGAATCATCTTCATCCTGTAGTTTTTGGGGAACTTAGAGCTAGCTCTGTTCAGTGCCCCTGGTCTCCCCAAACCCATTCCTTCTGAGTTGCCTGTTTCAAACTGACATATTCCTAGTGGAAATGAATGAGTCTCCCTGGGACTACATACAATAGAAAGTCAGCCTCAGAGCCAGGCTTAGGAGTGTGGAGAAGATGATTTATTTTGCATTCATTGCTTGGCATTATTAATTTTCTCCAAAGTAATCTTTAATTCAAACAGCCAAAAGCAAATAGACAAAACACCCCACCCAAATGGAAGCTACCAGTGGGCTGAAAGAGAGCACCTAGAGAAAGGAGCCAATTTTACTTAACAAAATGGTGAGGCTGATGGAATTTGTTTTGGGAACCTCCCAGCCTGCCCCGACTTTTGCCTTTGTCTCCTTGCAGGGGTCTTTGTTCTTCCTTTTGATCATTCTCACATGTACCCAAGGTATTTAAACTCTGGGACTCCTTTCAGAGAGGCAAGTAACCTGATAAACTAACCCATGTTGAAATATTATGGACTTAATGTGTGGTTTGGCACACAGGAATTTTCAATCTATAGGAAGAGTCTCAAGAGGACATTTCTTAATCCATAGGACTGAATAACTAATTGTAGAAATTTAGCCATAAATTTGAGAGATATAATTTTTATGGAGGGGCAAATTGAACCCCTCACATCATACCACAGGTGACTGCTTTCCTTATTTGTGACTAAAGCTAACCCAGTTTAGCTAAATTTAAATATTAAATTAATATAGTTTTAAAGCAAACCAAATTGAGAGAGAAAGAGTTAATCTTTGTCCTTGGGAGAAATTAGAATGCACCCAGGCTAATTTTTATTTCCTTTTTAAAATTTTGGTTATTGATTAACCTGCTTTTCCCTGCTTAAGATAAAAGAATGCAAATATGATCCTTGCATATAATTTAGTCTAACCCCTTCATTTTATTCCCACTGATGTCTGGCATACAAGAAATATGATGTATATTATCCAGGAGATAGAAAGGGAGACATAGGCCAGTCATATAGCCAGAGCGAGAGCGAGAGCGCGCTGGCGAGAGAGAGAGAGAGAGAGAGAGAGAGAGAGAGAGAGAGAGAGAGAGAGGACTTAGAGTTGTAACTATAGAAAGACAACAGGGGCTTTGTCCCAAGAGACCAAAATTTAGAAGGTGCAAAAATTTAGTACATGCACTTCTTCAGTAGAACACAATTAGGTAATACTAGTTAATTCCAATCAGGTTGAACTGAATTTAAATGGACTACAAAGTTGATTTGATTCATGCTACTTGCTCCACTCATGTTTCTTACTATTTGTCCCAAGCTTCAAAATTTCTAGTTACAGGAGATAACTAAAGGATTAGAAGTAAAGATGAGTGTGATTTCAGGGGACAATAAGGAGTCCTACCTGACTAGAAAAGAAGGGGGATGTTAGGGACACAAAGAATTATAGCAGCCCAGGAGATTTCTAGGTTTGATAATGAACCAGTTTTCCTAGGAGGGAGAGAGAGCTCTTGGCAGCTTGGAGGTTTTATAGAGATGATTTATACATTGTTTTATTATCCCCCAGGTGCACTCTGGGGCACCAGTTATGAAATAATCCCCAGGGTACCTTTAAATTCTGGGAGTGTCAGCTTGGGAGGGGTCAGCAGGGATGAAGCCAGGATCCTCCCATCAGTGGCTAAGTCTGTCTGGAGAAGTCCCCCCCCACCCAAGTAGAACTGCCTATAGCATGAGATCTGGCTAACTCTCCAAATGTGCTCAATTCAGTTTGACTCTCAGAATCTAGTTCAGAATAGAGATTGAGAGCTATCCCAGGGCTGGTTGCCTCCCATAAAACAGGATTCCCAACTAGGCAGGAAAAGCACAGGTCAGCCCCTTCCCTGATTCCCAGATCTACTGCCCATCTCTACTAAGGTCTCTCTAAAGGCTAATTAAAGATATAATATTAACAGTTCACATTTGATATACCCATGATCTGATTTAATCCCTCACCACAACTCTATGCAAATGCAAATGTTCTTATTCCTATATTCCAGATGAGTAACCTGAGTTTCATGCACATTAAGTGATGTATTTGAGGACACTATTTAGTAAGGAAAAGAACCAGGGATTGAAACCTTGCCTTCTAATGTGGAGTACTGTGCATTTCCAATATACTTTGCTGAGTTTACAATAAAATGTATAGGAAATACCCAGGAGTGAATGACTGAATTGTTGTTTTTGTTGTTTAGTCATTTCAATCATGTTGGACTTTTTTTGTGATCCCTAATTGACTGTATTAAAGGAGTGGAAATGGGACTGTAATCCAAAGAGGTTGGCAGGTGGGGAAGAAAAGGTTTCTTCAAGATTCTCTCAAAATCATGTTTGTTTCCACTTAGAGCTAATCCTAATGATTATCATCAAAGCACAGCTTCTGTCCTGACCCTACCACTGGGTAATCTGTGATTCTTTTCACTAGATGTTTAAGTAGCAATTCTAGGACAAATTTAGTTGTGTAACAGATAGCAACTCTGTCCCACCCAGTTGCCTTTAGACTAGGAGAAAACTGGTCATTCTCCAGAGGATTCAGCCAAGGCACCAATGACTTCTGACTTCCTTCTGAAGATAGAGAGAGTTGAGGATTGAGGCTTTACATGGAAGACTCCATGGTGAGGGAAGGGGGACATACTGGGAAGCCCATGAGGGTGATAGGATTTTGGAGGGAGCAAATTAAGCTAAAGATGTAGGGCATTGTGCTACAGGATCAGAAGAGGACAAGGTAAAGATAGACATAGGGAGAAAGTACTATCAGTGACATGGGAAAGTGTCACACCCTAGTTACAGTTCTGCCTTATCTTTTCCTTTAATCAAATAGTATTCATCTTTCAAGAGATTGTTCAAATCTTAGCTCCTCTAGGAAGTCTTTCCTATTCTCTGCAGGAGCTAAGTGATACAATGGATAGAGCACTGGCCTTAGAAGCAGGAGGACCAGAGTTCGAATCTGAACTCAACCAGCTAACACTAACTAGCTATGTGACCCTGGGCAAGTCACTTAATTCTGATTGCTTCACATCCAGGGCCATCTCCAGTTGTCCTGATTCATATCTGGCCACTGGATCCAGATGGCTCCGGAGGAAAAAGTGAGGCTGCAGGCTCAGCACAACATCCCCCCCTCACTCAAATCCAGTTCTTGTGCTTGTCATGGCATCACCTCCCTGATGTCTTGATCTTCTTCAAGAATGATGGACGGGGCGGCTAGGTGGCGCAGTGGATAAAGCACCAGCCTTGGAGTCAGGAGTACCTGGGTTCAAATCTGGTCTCAGACACTTAATAATTAACTAGCTGTGTGGCCTTGGGCAAGCCACTTAACCCCATCTGCCTTGCAAAAAATAAAAAATAAAAAAAGCATGCTGGACAAACATTATTTTTACCTATTCTTGGCAATGCATACTGATTTATTTCTCCTTTGATATCCAAGATCTTTTCAGTGGGTCCAAAGGTAAAAATCACTTTTATAGCAATTCTCAGACATTATCTGCTTATTAAAATCATCTTCCCTTTTCTAATTACATATCTGCATGGCTGGATTTTTTCATACACTTCGCCAAAACAACATAATCATGACAGATATTAGAATCCAGTTGTCTTTTTTTAGTTGTCTTCTAACAATGTCACTCTCCCCCCCCCCTTTTTTTGCTTTGGAAAGGGTTATTTTTCACAAAAATGTTATTTGTGCTGACAGTTAATTGATTCTTATTGTTATATTGAAATGTGTAAATAATAAATTTATCAGTTTAGATTTCTAATATGATAAATATCAACAGTTTTGTAATTCAAATAAACAAAAGCTATTTGGGGTCTCAATAATTTTAAAGAGTGTAAAAAAGATTGGTGATAGCTAGGTGGTATCAGTCCTGGAGTCAGAAGGTCTTGAGTTCAAATCTAGCCTCAGAAACTTGACACTTACTAGTTATGTGACTCTGGTAAGTCACTTAACCCCAATTATCTTGCAAAAAAATAGAGAACCAATGGAGATTAAAAAAAGTATAGAAAGGTGATTTAAGAACTGTTGGTCTAGGATATTCATTTTGTTGTTAAATGTCTAATCGATAGAAGTCTGTACTTGGAATTAGGAAGACCTGAATCCTACTTAAAATACTAGCTATGTGACCCTGGGCAAGTGACTTAACATCTATCTATCTCAGTTTCTTCATCAATAAAATGGTGGTGATAATAATACCTGTCTTAAAGAGTTGTGAGAATTAAATGAGTTAGCATATATGAAAAGATCTGCAAACTTTAAAGTATTATCGATATATTTCTTACCTTATTTTTATTCTTTTGGGTATCCATGGTAGCTAGCATAAAGCTGGTCCCAGTCTTATTTCATCAGCATTCACTTTTGCACACAGTATATATCCCAGTCATACTAGTTGACTCAATGTTCCTTGGACTTGACATTCTATTTCCTTCCTCTCTGCTGTTGCCCAAACTATCTCCAAACCCAAATGCCCTTCCTTCTGACTCTCAGAATACCGAGCTTCATTTATTGGTCCATCTCCTTTGTGAAGCCCTTCCTGCTACTGTAAGCTTCTATTATTCTCTTCTTCCTCATGAATAAGACACTCTATCTCTTGACTCTGGACTTATTCTCTAGCTGTCATTCAACACTTGGAATGTTGTCTTCAACTCTATTACTTTTTTTTTAGATTTTTTTCAAGGCAATAGGGTTAAGTGGCTTGCCCAAGGCCACACAGCTAGGTAATTATTAAGTGTCTGAGGTCAGGTTTGAACCCAGGTACTCCTGACTCCAAGGCAGGTGCTCTATTCACTGCGCCACCTAGCTGCCCCTCTCTATTACTTCTTGATTTCCTTTAAGTTACACCTAAAATCCTATCTTTTGAAGGAAGCCTTTTCTAACTCCTCTTAATTCTAGTACCTTCTCTGTGAGAATTATTTCCTATATTTTCTATATATAGCTTGCTTTGTATTTATTTGTATGCTATCTCTCCCATCAGATTGCAGTCTCCTGGAGGGCAGAGTCTGTCATCCTATTAGGTAGTGATTGACACATAGTAAGCCAATGTAGAATTAATATTGGGATCCCACTATAGAGATTCTCCCACTGAGACTCTTGCATTAGATACCTTAGTTTTCAGGATCTGTTAAGAAAAAGTAGTTTTTGTTGCTCTCCTTTGTTTTAGATAATAACTATACAATATTTACTAGTGTGCTTCCTTTAAAGTCAGATCTTTTTTTTTGCTAGTATGAATACCAAAGTACTGATATCTGTTGAATCATTTACAAGTATTAAGAAGCAATATGGATTTTTTGCATTCCTAATATACTGGTGCCTTGAGGATAGCCTAAAACATTATCTGTCCATTTTTTCTTTTTCTTTTTTTCTTTTTAAGTAGTTTCAGACTGTTGCTTTTTTTTGTGACATGAGTCCAGATTGTTTGTCTGAGATCACTATGGACACGAAGTTCCATTGGATAAGGTTTCTAAAGAAGGAAATGGCAGACCACTCCAATATCTTTGCCAAGAAAACCCCAAATGGGGTCATGAATTGTCAGACATGACTGAAACAACTCAACAACAACGAGATAAAAATCTGTCATCTGACCTAGAAGCTGTCACTAATCAACCTAGAGTGCTTCGATCTTATTTGGAGAACCCTGGGCCTCTTTGAACGTTTTTTTGAATTTGTTTCCTTTTTAAAAATAAGCTTGTTTGTTTTATAGAGGGATTAATTAAAAATATGAAGTGTGCTTGAAGTAGTAGGGAGTCTTGGGAGAATTTTCAGTTGCCCTTTGGTAGAAGAAATCCAGAAGACATTCACCTGGATCTCCAAGGGGATTGTTAAGAACCCCTGGAGAAATGTTGGCAAACTTTGGGCAGAAAAGACATGTAGAAATTTTGTCTGCATCTCAGTTCCATGTTCCTATGCTCCAAGGGAATCAGAGAAGAATTTTGATTCAACATTTTGGTTTCTTACCTGAGGGTAGAGATAGGACTTCCAATTGGTTCCAGGTGCTAAAACCCCAACAGGAACGTCTCACATGTTTTAGTAAATTTTATAGGAAGCAGGTTTCTTTCAGGTGTTTTTCTTTTCTTCATCACTTTACAAATGCCTGGAAGCAGGCCCACTAAGCCTTAATGTGAATTAAGAACAGGCAAAACCCTAAGGATTAGGCCTTCTTTAGTCAGTCTCCTCCATACATATAAATAACTGTTTTATCTATTGTTTTTCTGGAGTTGAATGTAAACTTCAAGAGGGCAGGAATTACTTTTCAGTTTTTCTCTGTATCATTAGCAAAGTGCCGTTCACATATGAATGTTTGTTGGGTTGGACTAATGTATAGCAAATTCCCAGGAATGTTTTGCTTATTAAATAGACTAGAGCTAGTGCTTCCCTCCATCTTGGAGAAGCCAAAATTTTCATGCAGAAGGGTGCATTGCCCCCCCCCTTCTTCGTGGTGGGGTTATTTGGAAAGTGATCTTTCTACAGTGGTTGTTTTAGAAAAAATATCTAGGGATGAGGAGATGGGGCTGGATCTGAGGATACCTTGATGTCATTCTTAGTCCGAGTATTATGATGGTGTGAATCAGTAGAGATCCATCCTCTAACTGTTCTGTGGTTCTGTTGATCACATGGTGTAATGTCTTATTACTGGAACAAGGCATTTTTCTGACTCTCAGCATTACCCAGATGAAGTTCTCCCTTTGCAATCCTTGTACACATTCCCTAATCCCTTGGAACTTAGTGTGAAGAGTGACAGATGCTGGTTTCCCAAGCCCTCAGAGACCCTTTGGGGAAAGATCTTATGTCCACAGGCACCCTGAAATCACTTCCCACATATCAGCACTGAGGCAGCTTCCAAAAGAGGAAAA
Source organism: Macrotis lagotis (assembly GCF_037893015.1). Classification (NCBI taxonomy): domain Eukaryota; kingdom Metazoa; phylum Chordata; class Mammalia; order Peramelemorphia; family Peramelidae; genus Macrotis; species Macrotis lagotis. The sequence goes on from NC_133661.1 coordinate 62,074,008, forward strand.
CTCAGAGTAAATGAAGAATCCTGAAAATAAAACTGCTTCTGGGATGTTTCATTGCTATCTGGGGTCATTTCATCACTGTCTGGTTAAAGAAAATGTTCTGCTGAATGAGAGACAGACAAAGAGAGACAGACAAAGAAAGAGACAAAGAGAAAAAGAGATAGATCTAGAGGAGGAGAGACAGAAACAGGGAGAAAAAGATAGAGATAGAGAGGTATGGAGGGGAAAAGTCATAGAAGGTGAAGACAGAAACAGAGAGAAACAGAGAGAACCAGAGGAGGAGAGACAGAAGCAGGGATGGAGGGGGAAAGACAGAGGAGAGAAACAGAGACAGAGTAGGAGAAAAACAGTCAGAGAGAAAGGCAGAGATGGAGGGGAAAAGAGAGGAGAGAGAAGCAGAGAGAGAGGATAAGAGAGAAAGGAAGTAAGAAAGAAGAGAAAGGAACGAATGAGAATATATATTATCAAGTGTGAAATGAGAAGTATAGAACCCACAGTGAGTTGGAAATTGGCACTAGGAAAATAATAAAGAGTAAATAAGAAGGGAGAGATTGACTGCATACCAATCAGGCAACAAATATTTATTGTTCCCCTATTGAATGGCCAGCCCCATCCTACTTTCTGTGGGGAAATATAATAATAGCAACAAGACTAGCAATAATCGACATATACAAATATATATGTACACACACACACATACACACTCTCCATTGGAGCCTCTTAGCAACCCTGTGACATAGGTGCTGCAGGCATTCTTTACATTTCTTTTATGGAGGAGAAAACTGAAGCTCAGAGACGTTAACTTTATCACCCTAGTCACCCTGGTCACATAGAAAGAAAAGGACATTGGCCTCTCCTCTCAAGGGGCTTATGCTCTAGTTGGGGAACTGATACACACATATTGGAGAGTATGCTGGTGAATGTTGAACTGACTCTTGGAGGAAAAATCTATACTAACAATATACTTTCATTTTTAATCTGTATTATTAACAAGTTATCAATCACCTTCTCAAGCCTCGATATTCTATAAAAGAATTTTGATTTGTAGGTTTGTAGAATTTGCTATGTAAATTCTCACACTGAAAATTTAATAATTGGCTCTGTGATCCCTGAACACTTGTATATATAAAATCACATACACACATAAACAAACCCAAACCTAGCATATAACTAAATGTTGGAGTCCATGGTAAAGTTCAGTGCTTTGAGAGACTCAGAGATGAGAGAGGTCTCCTTCCTGTGATCACCTTAAAATATAGAGGGAAGGAAATGAATGTTGGAGCCAAGACAATCCATTTTAGTCTCCAGTTCCTCTGAGCAATGGTTTAGTCAGAGAATCCTTCAAGGAGGAAGTAGGATATGGGCCATGAAGTGGCTACCTTCTTCTCTAGCTTATGTTTTCTGACATATCTTTTGAAAAGAATAGGAATTGGGGCGGCTAGGTGGCGCAGTGGATAAAGCACCGGCCCTGGAGTCAGGAGTACCTGGGTTCAAATCCGGTCTCAGACACTTAATAATTACCTAGCTGTGTGGCCTTGGGCAAGCCATTTAACCCCATTTGCCTTGCAAAAACCTAAAAAAAATTATAGGAATATTGTTACCTCCTATAATCTCTGCTGCAATCAATCAATAAACATTTATTTCTTAAGTGCCTACTATGTACCAGAACATATGATAAGTCTTGGAAGAGCCCTCAGGAAGTCAATATTTTCTCCACGACAAAAATGTTCACTTGTCTGGAGTCAGGTCTCCTCTTTTTGGTGGACAGTGGAAGGGCCAAATTACTTGTCCCTTTCACTTAGGAAGATGAACAGTAATAGAGAATGACAGGTTTATGTCGTTGGATCACTGGCCAGACTCATCCCCTGTGTGACTGGCATCATGGACTATATTCAATTATGATTGCTTAATTACATTTCACCAGATTGCAAGGGAACATGACAATGCAGCAGGTGATTAGCATTGTGGCTCATGTTAGAGTCCCATATGTTGGAAGATAGGTACAGAATTGGCTAAGTATTTAATCCAGGTGACAGATGATTCTCTGAAAAATTGATCTTTGTTCCATTCCTATTATAAGAAAAGCCTTGGGAATATCAGGGAATCTCCCTCACTGTCCTCATTAATCAAAACACCTTTAGTAATTGGTGCTTGAAGAGGGCCTGGTACTCCCAAATACTTAACTTGTCTTTTCAACTTGCAAAACATCACAACCAACATGACTAGAATAAGCAACTCTTGATATTGAAAAACTGAAAGCAAGGAAAGTCAATTGTACAAATGGGTGGTTAGTTTACTCCTAAATCATCCTTTAGATTGCTCTATTTCATAAGTCAACTCAAAAGTTATGTCTAGCATCCACAGCAGTGTTTTTTTGTGGCACAAACTTTCCCCTACAACTCCACCCAGTGAACAAAGGGAGTACTCAACAATTAGGGAGGCTGCCTGAGAAGATTGTGTTATATGAATTTAATGGAATATTATCCTACCATGAGAACTGAATTAAACATAAGGAATTCAAGGACATTTGAGAAGACTTATTTGAAGAGATGCAAAGTGAACTAAGTGAACAATATATACAATGAACACAATAATATTAAGGCAAGCAATGCTAAAAACTAATAAATACCAGGTTTGGGGAGTTATTGGTGAAACAAATATTTCTCTTGGTAGATAGGCTATGGTTGAGTAGTAAGGCATAGGTTATCAGGCATGATCATAATGTCTGTATGGATTAATTATATTTTTTGTTAAAAGGGGGAAATTCTGGGTTTAAAAAAACTATCATTGAATCTGTCTTTGAAATGTTTTGTTTTTAAAAGAAATTTTATGTAATGTGATGGTAAAGTATTCAGAGCATGGGATATGTCATGTAGATGAGTCTGGTCTTGGTTCTGCCACTAATTACTTTTGAGCTTGAAAAGTCAGTTCTGAGAGGCATAGAAATCTACATTTGTGGCTGAAATCCCTAACAATATCGCTGATGACTGATCCCTCATGTTTTTGGGTAAGACCTCTAGCACTGGAGAATGCATAACCCATCTCTCAAAGCAGCCCATGGAACTTTCGTACAACTTGAATACTATTACTGTGTAATAGCTCTTACATCAGACTGAAATCTACTTGGTGATGCAAGTTCTGAAGGCTCCTGGAACCAGATTGACCATATCTAAGTTCTGTTCCATAGAAGAGCCTCTCATGTCACTCTCCCCTCAAACCCCAATTGCTTTTCTCTAGTTCTTTGGATAACTTCTCAGAGAGCATGGTTTCCAACTATATTTTTCTTGATTGCCCAACAATGGATTGGCTGCAATTTTCAATGTTTTCTTCTTTGGGATTGAGATGTAACCTTCATCTGTCAAAAGGGGACAAGAATCTCTGTTTACCAAAGTTTTAGGGACATTGTCCTAAGGATCCATGGGGATTAAATTAGAAAATAAACGTGTAAGGTTTTTAAAAAGCTTAAAAGTGTCCTACAACTGGAAGAAGTTCATCCTGAAAGGAGACAGATTAGGTGCATTCAAGGCCTCTTCCAACTAAACTTCCAACTAAAATTCTTTGATTCTTAATTTTATTTGTGTTTCAGAGACATAATGTCCAAAGACAAGTAAATAAAAAACATTTAAGAATGAGTAAAATAATTTACTCTATAAACTCTGTTTAATAGGACCTGGTTAGTCCATTGATGTGATTAGTTCATCAACTAACCACATGGATATGGTAATCAGTCAACAATCAACTGGCATCTATTAAATGCCTACTATATGCTATGTCCTGGGAATGCAAAAAAAAAGGCAAAGACCCTACCATCAAGGAGCTTAAATATAATGGAAGAAACAAGAGCACAACAATGTACAAGCAAGATATAGACAGAATAATTCAGAGACAATCAATAGAGGCATGGAACTAGCATTAATGGGAACTGGGAAAGATTTCTTATAGAAGGTGGGATTCTAGATGGGACTTCAAGGAAGCCAAGAGACAAGAGATAAAGAGGGAGAGAATTCAAGGTAGCAAGGACACTAGTGAACTAGGCATACAGAAACAGGATTTGAATCCAGGTTTTCAGATCCTGAATTTAGTGCTACATCATCTCTCAGGTTACTTCTAACTCTGAGATTCTATACAGTACTGTGCATTATCCCTTGTATATAATGTGGTGTGTTGTACTTCTCCCTTGATAGATTATAGAAAGCTAGTAATATAGGTATTTTGTGGATCTGATATTATTGTTATCAGCATCAACATGATCCTCCTTTTACATCTTGGATGACTGACTGACATTAAAAGAAAATACTAGAGGGAAGCTAGGTGGTGTAGTAGAGAGAATACTGGTGCTAGAGTCAGGAGGACCCGAGTTTAAATCTGACCCCAGATAGTTGACACTGACAAATTTTGTGATCCTAGGCAAGTCAATTAACGCCAATTGCCTTGCCAAAAAAAAAAAAGAAAATAAAAAAATACTGGGGAGGCAACTAGGTGACACAGTGTCCCTGGAGTCAGGAGGGCCTGAGTTCAAATCTAATCTAAGACATTTATTAGATAGGTAACTAGGTGACCCTGGACAAGACATTTAATCCTGATTGCCTCCTTCCTGCCCCCTCCCTTCAAAAAAAAAGAAAAGAAAAAGAAAATACTGAGGAAAGATGCTCAACATTTAAAAACCTTAAATAATTAGGAATTTTCCTTTTGTTGGCTTTATTAAGTAGCAGCAATGTTGGTCAAACTTTTCTGTGTGTAATGAAGTAGAGCTGGGGTTTTTTTTTCCCCTAGTCCAACTGTACAGATGGGTTCAGTGAATTGGATATATTGATTAAAATTCTCACCGGGGATAAATCTTGGGCTGATGAAGAATTTCCAGATGTCTTGATGGCTGGGGTCTATGTTACTCCATATATCAAATGGGAGATACCAACATAGTGAAAGGAAGAAATGGATGCCTTCGTGCTGAAGGCTTTCCCACTGCTTAGGAGTGGCTTGTTTTTTTTTCTTTCTGACAGTTGCCGCTGAAAGTCCGATTGATGGATTGTCCTGACCATTACCCCAGTCTGTTTCCTGTGATCTCCTTAAAACAGAGAGGGAGAATTCCTGACTGGGAAATGAATCTTGGGGTTAATGCAGTCCGTCTTATCTCAAATCCCACTGGGGGAATACACTTTCTGTAATTCAACTGCAGGTTATCCCCTTCTGCTGGTGGACAAGATTGATAGTGGGGAGCTACATGCCTTAAAAACAAATGGGAGGGGGTGAATAGTGGAAGTCCTTGAGGAATGGTTAAGAGAGGTAGGACAGGGAAATTCAGAGTTAAAGAAAATTTGATTCTCACCAGATAATGCAGAAGTATTAGGTTTAACAAATGATGGAAATTTTAGAAAAGGTGATTTGAATTTAGAGTAATGGGTACAGCAAGATACAGAGTAACAAGGTTGATGAATGGCCCAGAATACCATAGACAGGTTAGGTTATGTTGACTGCTTAGATTGTTCTCATTTGCCCCTGGCTGAGTGGAATTAAAGTGAACAGGATACTCATGTTATTTGGGAAATTCCTCTTTGGCTTTAGGGTTTTAATTGTGGAGGTCTATATCTTTTGGTTTGTTCAGAAAGCAGAATCATGGCTTCTGACACCTTGAGAAAATATATTTGAGGGCTCAAGGAAAAGTTGGCAGGAGGAAATTCTTCAGGAGCAATTCTCTCTGGGGAAAGAGATCCTGGGACAACCCTGAGACTTCTGCTAGGAGACTGATGATGGGGGAGCCATCAAGAATAGTGATCATGCTCTTCTGCAGGACTGGCAAAGGACCCCAAGAGAAGGAATATTGCAAAATGTTGTTCACCCTGGGGAAGTATCCTGTTTATTCTCCCCTAGTTAAGCACTGATTAGAAGTGCCCAGATACATATTTGACATATCACACACATACATCATCACACATGCCTACACACATTTGACATATATCACACACATAGCTAACAAGATAGGGGAGAACATGGAAAAGGGAGGAAGCCGAATGAAAACACAAGGATCTTTTAGATCTTTTCTTATTCCATTTATCCCTATAAACCTTCTAGTTCCTTTCCAAGGCATCAGGAAAACAGCTGATGCCTGGAGTCCCAGAGAGAGTTGGGGGGTGGGGAGAAGAACATATTTAGTACAATATTTTCTAGTTCTATTCTAAAAATACCTCAATTTTAGACTCAAAAATTAGAGATGCAAGCTCTTATTGCTTGTTTATTGCCATAATGTATCTAAATTTAAAGCATTCTCCTATTTCATTTCTATTCCTATCTCTACCCCCTAGCTCTCTGTTTTTTCCAGGCCTTTTCCTCCCTCTGGACTCCAGATTCCCATTCTTTCTGAGAATAAAGTGGGGTTAACTTAGCCTGAAAAGCTTCAGTTGTGTCTACCTAATCTATATTCAGTTTTGACTACAACACTGCTAAAAGCTAGCTAGGCAATATAAAGGCTAGATTTGGAGTATTAGATTTGAAGATAAGAAAATCTGAGTTTGAATTCTGATTAGTATACTTCCCATGTGTGGGAAAATCATTTAACCTTCCCACCTCAGTTTTCTTATTTGGAGATTGAGGATAATAAAGTACCTACTTTACAAGGTTTATTATGAGCCTCAGACAATACATGTAAAGTGTGGAAGTAATTAGTGTTATTATTTTCACTGATACACTAAACTTCTGTGATTTCACTGATATAGTCATTTTGTTCTAACAGCACAAATTACAAACCATTCATACCTTGTCATCTTCTGGTTCTTTTTTTGACTATATTCTACCATAAATCCTCCCAAGACACTGGAGGCATTTCCAGTAGTTTTTGATACTCCATGAATACCAGTAAAGCACCAGAGGTACCATCATTTATCCCTTACTCTCAACCTATGATCAACCTATCTCATTTTATGATCATATCTTTGCTGGATGATATCTTTGACCAGGGTACTAGCATGGCGAAGAGTCAGAAGACTTCTGTTCAAGTCCCACCAATGACAAACTGACTGTATGACCCTGAGAAAGTGAGTAGTTAAGCAGTTTCTTACCCCTGAGTGTCTCACATCCAGGGTCATCTCCAATGGTCCTCATTCAAATCTAGCCATTGGATCCAGATCTCTTGTTAGGGAAAGAAAAACAAACATCATCATCACCATCATCATATCCCTAGCTCTTTGTATCGTATCTGGCATACAATAGCTGTTTAATAAATGTTTATTAACTATCAGCAATCTATTGTCTGTTATTTCATATATCAAAGATTCTTTAATGTTTACATAGTTGGAGAAGAGTTTGGAGGCTATGTTTTACCTTACTATTTTATAATCATAAATGATAATCCCAATGAAAACTTATTGACACCTATCACTTAATAAGACTGTCAAGTGTGGCTCCTGTTATTTATGAACACTTTCCTAGGAAGGCAAAACAGTTTTTTTGCCTTTCTCCCCCTTTTGTATGCACATTATTTTTACATGCATAAAATAACGATAGCTAGCATTTATGTAATACTTTAAAACTTGCAAAGATGTATAAATTTATTTTACTCTCAACAAAATCATGTGAGGTAGGTGTTACTATTTTCCACATTTTGCAGATGAGGAAACTAAGGAAGACAGAGGTTGAGATTTGCTCAAGCAAGTGAATATCTGACACCAAATTTGAAGCCAGATCTTTCTGGATACTAGTCTAGCACTCTAAACATCACATCACCTAGATTTTATAAAAGTGAGAAAGCTGGTTTTTAATGCTGCACACTGCTTTCAAAATTATATCACATTAAACAGAATTGTTTTTTTCCTGTACATACTCTCGATCTGCCCTGGCTGTTTTTTAAGACTTCATTACTTCAAGTACCATTTCCACTTCCTAATTTAGCAACATCAAGTTATAGTTACATTGTCAATTAGTGCTCGAAAAGAGATTATGCTACAAATGTTGGTAGATATGCTACATTTCTTTCTATTTGTTGTCCTTACTACAAGTCCTCTTGGGAAAATCTGGCATCATTGAGTTTCATGACATATTTTCTGCAGACTTGTTTATCTTTCTAAAGCAAACATATTTTTTTCCTGTTTGGCAATGAGATTGACTGTTAGATGGCTGAGATGGTTTTCGGACCATTTTAACTTCTTCATTGTGATAAATGATCTATGTCAGGTAAATTTCTGCAAAAAGTTGTGATAATAAGGATCAATTTATTTTCCTTTGTCCAATTTCTATTTTAAATATCAATTGGTTTGAATGATGTCAGTTGGATTGCTGTGATAGCCTACTCTATCTCTTTTCATCTTTATTCTTTCTTTATGTTTGGTGTTGATTTGTATTTTTATTCTAATTAATCAGTGCACAAAGACACTTGATTTGCAAATGACTTCTATGCTGATAAATTGTCATTTTTTTTTTCATTAAGACAGTTCCACATTTTGTGATGTTCAATTCAATTCAACAAGCATTTCAAAAATGTCTACTTTGTGTGCTCCTGAACTCTGAAACAGTTCATACCAGTCTTTCCAGGCTTCTTGGCACCTGTCATAGCTATCCTTTCTTAGAGTACAATGATTTTCCATGATGCTATTATAAATTTTGCTGATAATCCATGAAAATCTGGATACCTTGAAAGATCTGATTTCACTGGCTTAGATACTCTTTCACCAATATTGATTGACTTGCCTCCCCATTCATTCATCCTATATAGTCCCATTTTTTTTTGGCAAGGCAGTGGGGTTAAGTGACTTTCCCAAGGCCACACAGCTAGGTAATTATTAAGTGTCTGAGACTGTATTTGAATTCAGGTCCTCCTGACTCCAGGACTGGTGCTCTATCCACCGCACCACCTAGCTGCCCTGCTATACAGTTCTTAAATATATTTTCCCTTAAAGCCTTTGCAGAGGAACAAATTAATTCATGGAATAGTTTCCTCTTGTTCTTTTAGTATCTTGGTATCTTAGGGGCCTCACTTGATATGCCTGTTTCTAGTCTCTGCTTAACAACTTGTTTCCTTTTACAGGTATGCATATCATTGATAGCATAGTTTAATTTTCTTCTTTGAATTGAATCATCAGTGACAGTATGCTACCACCTCCTTATGCTTAGACCTACCTTACAACCTTCCAATGTCCTTTGGGCTCATGTGTTGTTTTAATTCTTCTGAGATCATTCAGTTCTCTGAGTCACAGACAGATAGCATCAAAATTATTTATATTAAATAAATGGACTTTTGATACTATTAGCAATTTGGGATCATTGAAGACAAGGCAGTTTCTGAACTGCAATACAACCTCATCTCCTTCCTCCTCCTGTTCAATTCTGGACCTAGCTCATGATTCATCTATATTTCTATCAGAAGATGGAGGTCATAACTTGGGAATTACAAACTTTTCTTCAAATTTATTTTCCAAGCAGGGAAAGTTAGGTCAATACCTTTTGCCTTGCTACATAGATGATGTAGGAAGGTTAGTAGTGTTCATTGGTTTGAAATAATTATCATGAAATCATCTGTCAAGAGGAGCTTTTGAAGAACATTAACTTAGGGAATAATTTTAGTTTTTGTTGTTCATTTGTTTTTCAGTCACGTCTGACTCTTTATGACCCCATTTGGGGTTTTCTTGGTAAAGATCCTGGAGGGTCAATTCCTATTTCTGTTCATTTTATAGAAGAGGAAACTGAGGCAGAGTTAAATGACTTTCCTAGGGTCACACAGGTAGTATGTTTCTGAAGCTGCATTTGAACTCATGAAGAGGAGTCTTCCTGACTCTTGGCCTGGCACATTATTCACTAGGTCACCTAGCTGCCCTAATTTTGTTTAGACTTTGCTTTTTGTGAGTGGGGAAATCTCAGATAATTTTAATTACTACTACTATTCTAGAGGTAATGTGACATAGTGGGTAGAGTTCCTTCCTCTGATACTTAATAAATTTCCCAAATCAGCTGCTATCTGTATCCAGAGAAAGAACTGATAAATAGAAGTTATATATATATATATATATATATATATATATATATACATATATGTATGTATATATATATATATAAAATGATTTTGATTACATAGGTTTTATGTGTATCTATATATAATGTAGATATTTATCTTTATGTATGTGTGGCTAATGGTAGTCATCTCTAAGGTGGGGAAAGGAAGAAAAAGAAAAAAAGCAACTAATATGATAATTTCATTATATATTTAAATGAAATAGCAAGTTGTACATAATAGATTTTCTGTTTCATAGAGAATCATCTTTTTTCTACTATGTGATGGAAATTATTATTTTGTTTTTAAGTATAGAATAAAATAAGCAAAATTTAAAAAAAAGACATCCACTAAATTATTGCTGAGTTGGGAAAGGGAATTTTCACACGGACACACAGACAAAATCTGAGATCCTTCAACACGGCATAGTGGAAAGAGGATTGACTATGGAGTCCACATTTTAGGTTTAAAGCCCAACTTTGATCATTGTTATCTGCCTGCTCTTTGGAAAACTCCCTTAACCTCCATGATCCTCAGTTTCTTCAACTATAAAATGAGGAAGTTGAGGTCCCTTCCAGTTCTAAATCTCCTTTTCCTATGGTCCTTGAAATATCATTGTCTTATTATCACAGTTATTTTTTATTGAATTATAGAGAAACTAGAATTAGAAGAGAGATTAGGAAATAGAATTTGATAGAGTTTATTATGGTAAAACAAGGAATGTGGAATATGGTTTGAGTTTGGAGTGGGCTAAGAAAGACTCCTGATCTTTTCTTTAAATGTCTTTCACCACATTGAATAGAATCATCACTATAAATTCTTCCTAACCTTGTGACTGAAGCTGATGGTGAGGGACTGGGAAGACAGCTAGGTTGAGGAGAATGGCAGGGCCAGTGACAGAGGCTTGGAGGATATCAGGATATATTAGGTGTCAGCAGGGAATGGAAGGACTATTTATTGTCCCTTTTAAATAGCATTTTATGATGTGTTTTCTCCACGTTAGAAATGCAGAGTGCAATGGTGTTGACCATAAAGTATTCTGTCACATGGTGTCCAGGTTGACAGGCCCAGTAAAAGCTTTGAATTATGGACACTGATTATCGGTGAAACAAAGTCCATCATCAGGGAAAAAGGTTTCTTCTTTGGAACCTAACTGGAACAAGGCCTGAGAAAAGGAACGATATTCTGTAAGATGGAAAACTCCAGTGGTTGTGTGTTGCCTTCTTAAATTTAGGATAGCTGTATTCAAAAGGATACCTTTTCACTAGAATCAGAAAGGAATTTGAGATGAAAGAACTGGGAAAGAGCATCTTAGAAAGCTTATAAAATAGCCTGAGCCAAGCCTTGAATGGAAGGAGTGGTTGTACAATATAATAGGATCAGCATTAAGAGAGACTCTGAATTAATATGTTCTCATCTCAACACTGGCACAAAATTAACACAAGAGTGAGGCTTTACTTCAATGTGTCAGTACCCAAAGGGATATGTTTCCTCCTCAAGGCTGAACCCAAGTCCCACATCATGTTTCTCTGCTGTCCTAGACCTCTCTAGTGCTTTTATCTATGGGTCATCATTTCCAGGTTCCCATTATGGTGGCAACTTTTATTTTTGTTGTTATTTACTCATTTTTCCATCATGTCTGACTCTTCATGGCCCTATTTGGATTTTCTTGACAAAAATACTGGAGTGATTTGCTGTTTCCTTCTCTGTCTCATTTTTATATGAGGAGACTGAGGCAGAGTTTAGTGACTAGTTCAAGACCATATGTAATAGTAAATTATTATTATTATTATTATTATTAATAATAATAATAATAATAAGTCTGAGACCAGATTTGAACTCAGGAAGAGGAGTCTTCCTGTCTTATATTGTGCCACCTAGTGCCCACCTTGATTCTTGAGCCTACCTTTTCCTTAATTTCTATGGGGGTGTGAGCAGGACTCTCTTGGAAATGAAGCTCATACTCCCTAGTGAGACTACACTTATGCATGGACTGTCTTTTTTGCTGCCATCTCTCATCTCACTTGTTAAATTGCCCCCAAGTACAAGAATTCCTAGTGACAGTACTACTCAGTTCTACCCCTTAACTATCTGTATGCTATTGTAAAAGTCACTTAAACTCATTGTGAGGGTTGTCAGCTATGGCTGTGGAATATTGCATGTGCTATCAATTTCTCAATGAATTAGTTGAATTTGCTGAACAGATTTTTAAAAATTTTTGTCACAAGGTAAGCTTACTAAGTAGGAGAATAGGAGAAAAGAAAAGGGTACATTCTTGAATGAACGCAATGTAAAAATCAATTGGCATGTATTCTTAAAAAGGTCTCATTTATTGTGAACCTCAAATTCATCAAGAACAAAAAATAAATGGCCCTTTGGTCTCTTTTAACAGGATTAAATAAAACAATACACAACACAATATGTTGTACATTTAAAGTAATCATGGTTTCTAAGGGCTATTCTGTTCATACAAAATCCCATGTTCAGTGTCTCAGGCACAGGGCGATGATCAGGTTGACTGAGTATAAACTGATTTTGTTTAACTCCTTGATCCAATTGATTCAATCAGTGCCATGACCATTCTTAAACCTGAAACATCTGCTGACAGCCCCATTCCTCCAATAATTTGAAATGAACTGATCTGAAAGCTAAGGGAGAAGCCTGTTTCTTGGGACTAGCAACCCAGCAGGCATCAATAGATATATTCAAACGAGGGAATGGGTATTTCTTTGGATCCAGGTTTTTGTTTTTATGGGAAGTTTAATGTCTTCAAAACTTGGTCACTTTAATTCCTTGAGGGACTCATCTGCCTCTCTCTTTTCTTCCAGGAGAATATAAGTTCCTTGTAGGAAAAGAGATCTTTCATTTTGTCTTCATATGCCTTACATATAGTACACATTTAGTGCTGGTTGAATGAATGAATGAATGAATGAAGAATTATACTTATAACACAATCACTCACTTCCTTCATGTCTCTAACCACTCAGACCCATCAGCTGACAAGGTCAGCTATTGCCAAAATGATCTTCCTAAATTGCAGCCCCTCTCCATATTAAGTAAAATTTCAGTGGTTCCTTATAATCATCAGAATTCAATATGAAATACTGTTTGACTTTTAAAGATGCCTATCTGATTTCTACCTATCTTTCTGATTTTCTTACACTTTGCTCCCTTCTTTGTATTCACTCCTCCAGTGAGACACTCCAATTCCCGACTCTATGGTTGTTCCCATGCCTGGAATGGTCTCCCTTCTTGTATCCACCTCCTGAATTCCCTATCAAAATTTGGCTCAAATTCTACATTCTGCCAGTGCATTTCTAGTCTCTTCCCTCCCCTTCCCATTCCAATAGCATCTTTCCTCAGAGATAGAAATTTACCTCTATTTTATATGTTCAGTTATTTGCATTCTATTTCTTCCAATAGACTGAGTTTCTTGAGGCCAAGAGCTCTATCTCTAGCGTTTAGCCCAGTGCTTAACTGAACATAGTAGGTGTTTAATAAATGATTGTTGATTGCCCATCTGACATCAGACATTTCTGATCACCAATTCACCACCCCTTTAAAAAAGCTACTTATATAAATATACAATGCAAGTTATACAATAATTATCCCCCTTAGACAATCTCTTTGATGGTTATGAGGGAAAGGAGACCTCACGAAAATATCTGTGGCTGGCTGCTCTATTTGAGCCCCTCCAGCTGGGACATAGAGCTGAAAAAAAGAGGGAAGCATCAACCTCTTCCTCAGAAGCCACTTTGCAGAAGCCCTGTTTAAATTGGGATTCTGTTTCCAGGATGGGATCAGTTGATTGATGAATCACAGATTTATGGGGTGAAGTGATTGCAAGACACTCCACAATGGATCAGTGAGATTTATGTCTTGGGGGCAACATGCCCTATGTGGGAACATGGGATCACAGATTTAGAGCTGGAAGAGATCTCAGAGGTCATCTGGTTCAATGTTCTCATTTTACTGGTAAGAAAGCTATCATCTAAAATAGCTAAAAGACTTGCCCAATATCCTATTCTTAATAATTGCAAAGAATATATTTGAATCTAGGTCCTCTAATTCAAAATCCAGCTTCTTTGAAAAAAATGCTGTTTTTTTAATGACTCTCACTTCCTTTTGTCCCACCTGCATCCCATTACCAGAAGAAGCCTCCATTTTTATGGACTCCTTAGTTAAACCAAACAAAACCAACATACTGGCCATATCTGATATCCTAAGCTTCATTCTGTAACTATTATCCACCACCTTTCTGCCATAGGAAGGACAAATACTTTACTTGTCTTCTGACAACAAGCTTGGTCACTATGTAGATCATCAGAGTTCTGTTTTTCAATGCCACTTTCCATTATTATAATCATTATTTACACTGCTTTCTTGATTCTGCCCTTTTCACTTGGCATCAATTCATATTTGTCTTTCTAAGTTTCTCCATTATTTTTCATAGCTATTGCTTCTTGTGATGCAATTATATTCTGCTACTTTTACCACTGAATGACATTACCAGGATGTAAGACAAGGGAAATTTGTGCCTATGTCCCTTTGGGCTTGGTTATTCAAAGCTAAGAGAGGAAAATTTTGTGTTGAATAAGCAGAGAAACCAGGATGTCTCTAGGGGTAGTGGGGGCAGTTCCTTAAGGATCTTCAAGCAGAGGTTTGTTATAACTATTCCTCACTTGTGTGAATTCTTTTAGATAACCTCTAAGGTCCCTTCCAACTCTCAAATTTTGTGCTTCTATGGCAGCTTGTTGGGACAAAAATCAACTTGTTAATCTAGGGCCTGTTGAACAGCGCCGAGTAGACATTATGGAATGGGGACTAACTTGCATTTCTATAGATCTGTGATGGGCACGGACAGTCTCTGCTCTTTAGGGATGAGTCCACCACAGTTGAATATTTGTCAGAGGAGAGAGAGTCCCTATCAACCCCCAGTCTCTAGGGGCTAGTAAAAGAGAGGCAGTATAAGTGTCAGACCTAGGTGTTAATTGCCCCATCTAAATTAATACAGTTGTAATATTTATTGGAATGCAGCAATCAAATTCTCTCCAGCTTGATGAGGGGAAGGGGAGGGGAAGAGGGATAAGGCAGTTAGCTGGGGATGGCTCCCAGAGGGATAGCAGACAAAAGAATGAGGAGGAGGTGGCATGGGGGTGGGGAGCTGAAAGCCCCTTGCTTTATTTTGGCCTTAGTGTGCCAGTGACTGCCTGGCCACTCCCTCCCCTTCAGTCCCTCCTGTTGCAACATGTACCTTTGCGGCACTGCGGCCACAGCTGGTGATTAATGAGAGAGCAGGCTGATTTCTCTGCAGGCAGCTGTCCAACTCAATGAAGTAGAAAGCCATTTTAATTCAGGATTATTAGCACAGACTCCAAAGGGCTCAGTGAATTGGAGGAAAGCGGGGTGACAAGGTCAGCTCTTGGGTATTTGGGGGAGAAGGAAATGGTCAGAGAAATAGAGATCTAGTGATAGAAGAGACCTCAGAGGCCAAATAAACCAATCCCTTCCTTTTTTACAGATGGGGAAACTGAGAACTACAGAGGTGAAGTATTCTCCCAAGTGATTTCATATGGGTAGTAAGTAGGATTTAAACTTAGATCCTCTGAGTCATTAAATCTCTTTCCATTGTAGTATGATGTCTTCTATGGGCATTAAAGTGGAATGAGGCATGATATATTTTTCAAAGGTAGAAAAAAAGAAGAAAAATTTTAGGCTTCATTTCTTAAAACATGGTATTCATCATTTAGATATAAATCAACAGTGATTCCTTTTCAGTAACAGAATAAAGTCCAGACTCCTTATTCTGATATTTAATATTACAATAATCTGTCATCTTCCCTTCCTCTCCAGTCTTATCTCTAACAGTTCCCCAAATGTATGTATTCTTTTAACCAATCTGCGCTCCCTACTGGTACCTCAACTCCATGTACCCTCTTCACCCCTTCCCCTTGCCACTCCACCCATCTCATGCTCTTATTCTATTGTTCACAAGGATCCTTCTAGGAATATGCCTTGGGAACCAGATAACCTGAATTCATCTTGGTCCTGTATGTCACCCTAAAGCATCCTTTAAGCCCCTTTTCCCATCGTTGGGCTTCTTCCAAAACCTCCATTATGAGGAAGGACACAGGCAAGCTATCTATTTTCATTCCTTTCCCAGCTCTGCCTCTGAGTTTCCAGACTTTGCCTCCATGCTCCCACTCTGGTTTTGCTCCTTTTTATATGCTGACTTCTCTCATTAGAATGTAAGCTCTTTGAAGGTAGGAACTGATTTTAGTTTTGCATGTATTTGTATGCCTCATACATTGTTTAATTGATATTTATTGCCTGTCTTACCCAACTGCTTGGCATGTGATGGTATCTCCTTGCTATTAGAACCAAATCCATCCTGTAGGGCCAGAATTAATTAGTTCAACAAGTAATATCAGGTCCAGTTCAATAGTCAAGGCATTTTTTTAGGTTTTTGCAAGGCAAATGGGGTTAAGTGGCTTGCCCAAGGCCACACAGCTAGGTAATTATTAAGTGTCTGAGACTGGATTTGAACCCAGGTACTCCTGACTCCAAGGCTGGTGCTTTATCCACTACACCACCTAGCTGCCCCTAGTCAAGGCATTTTGATAGGTCCTAGGGTTATGATGACAAAAATGAAATAGTCCCTGCCTTCAAGGAGATTATTCTCTCTTCAAGGAGGGGACAAAATAATTTATATACTGAATCTTATACCCAGTATCGCAAGAATGAACCCAAATGAATTAAATTCACAGCTACAATTTTTCCCAGATAGCATGGCATTGCTGATTATATGTGACCTATGTCTTTGTACTTCACATATACACATATATGTATATGAAAGAGAGAGAGAGAGAGAGAGAGAGAGAGAGAGAGAGAGAGAGAGAGAGAGAGAGAGAGAGAGAGAGAGGCTCAAATAGAAATCAGTTTATAATGCTCCCAGGAAAAAATCTGAGTGGGAGTATGAGATGAGAGGGCGATTTCTGAGAATCACTTAAGACCAAACCTAATTCACCTAGCACTTTGTTTCTGGTCACAGTTTATGTTGTAAATGCTAAAGGGAGAGATACCAATTCTAATGATCTTTTATTTCCATCCTCCTTTATACCTAGCTTATGGTCTCTATATGATCCCCGCCCCCAGTCCTAAAATTTAATTTACTTTGGAAATCCTGGGGAAGAAACTCCTTTTACCACTGCTGCACACCTTATGGTCTTTGTATCCATGTCCTTTAAAGTCATTGAGAGAAGTGATGGTTTCATTTTTGCTTTTCTATCCCCTTTGCCTGGCATATTACAGACTACTGTCAACTACTTTTGCTGGATTAACATTTTCTGGGGGCATTGAAAGATTAAGAGACTTGACCAGTTTTATTCCCTCAGTATATGTGAGGGGTGGGATTGGACCCCAAGACTTCAAGACTCTGAGGCTGGCTCTGAATCTATTGCATCATTCTGTCTCTCAATTGTCTGTTGACAGCATAATTGCTGCTAAATTATGTTTGTTGAATGAATGAATGAATGATTAGCACAGCAATGGCCATATTTGGAGTCCATACTTGCTTAGAGCAAGGTACTGGTCATAAAGCAGAAGAAGAGATTAGAATATTTATGATCAGAACTCACTCCTTTTAAAAACTCTTCAACATACCTTGCTACTAATAAACTGGCCTCACAGCAGTGGGAGTAATTATAGCAGAGCCCTGCCCAATTAGCATGCAGTAGAGAAAATAAACTCTACACTGGACAGATATGGAGGAGAAGTTCCCATTCATTTTCCTTGATCCCCTGAGCAGACCACCTCTCTTCCTAAACTTAAATCACTGCCATACTAAATTCTGCTCAGCAAAAGACTTCCCCTTAGCAGTAGCAGTGACATTGTGAGGGTAGGCTGGCCTAAGAGGGGCCACTGGAGATGCAATACCTATAGTGTGGAAATGGGAAATCCAACCATTGGGTTGGGCCAGCTGCCAGACAGGGGTCTACTTCTAACCGAGGAATAAATCTGAACTGGAGGAAATGACCAGGTGATTAGGGAAATACAGAGGCCCTTAATCCCTCTTGTCATTCATAGTTGGTGGATCATGGCACAGATTCTTAGGAAAAATCATCTACTTCCTAGTGCTTTAAAAAATAAGTTATGATGCTACCTTCCTTTTTCAAAGTACTTTCTCATTAATATCTACAATCTCATTCTTCTTAGGAAAGAAGGACAAGTATTAGTATCCTAATATTAAAAATGACTCAGACCCAGAAAGCTACAAGCTGAGTCTTTGTATCAAAACTTTCCATTCCTAAATCAATGTTTTTTTACAATGTGGGGAGATGCTCTTTCTCTCCTAGCTTTCAGTTTAGGAAGGGTTATTCAGCACCTATTTTGTATTTTTTGTGTATAGCAAAGAGGTAGCATCTTGTGTACTGTGATTAAATGAGATAACCCAGGTAAAGCACTTTGCAAATTTAAAGTATAAGACATAGAACTATGAGTTATTATTATTATTATTATAACTCTAGAAATACTACTCCCCCAAATTTCTCCCATCTCTGTCCATCTGTCATATGGCTTATAATGCCATTAGAAATGGTCCCCAAGGGTCAGCTAGGTGGCACAGTGGATAGAGCACCAGCCCTGGAGTCAGGAGGACCTGAGTTCAAATTCAGCCTCAGACACTTAATTGCCCCCTTTGTCTTGCAAAACAAAGAAAATTATATAGAAATGGTCCCCTTTAAAATTCAGACAACTCTGAGAGGGTACATATTTAAATTTAAATTTAGGCTAATGGGGTACAGCAAGAGTTGGATAGGACCATATATAGTTAGAGAGCACTGAAAACTAGGAACTAAAGAGGAGGACCTTCACTGACCCTTTCCAATCACATAGATCTTCTAAAAAAAAAAAAGGAGGAATGTCTCTTTTGAGCAGCAGCTCCACCTCAATTTTCACACCCATTTCTAATATTTCAGAGTTGGAGCAACCTCAGCGGTGACCTATTTTAACCTGTTTCCAAACAAGGATACCTTCTGGATCACAAAAATGAGGATTTTTAAAGGACCTTAAAGACAATTTAGTCCAAGACATGCACACAAGGAATACTCTCCACTATAACATATTTTCAAACCTTTGCTTTAAGACTTCCAAGGAGAGAGAACCTCCTTCTTCTAGGGGTAGCCTATCTCACTTTGGAACTGTTCTAAATTGTTAGGAAGGCTTTGCCTAACATTGAGCCCAACTTGAACTCTTTCCACCTTCTACCTTTCTGCCTTCTGGAATTAAAAAGAACAGACATGATCTTTCCTTCTATATAGGGGTCACAACTTCATGTCCCCACTTAGTCCTCTCTACTTCAGGCTAAATATGCCTCTGTCTGATCCTTAAATGGCATGGATCACAAGTCTTTTACAGAATATTACTGTTTTGCAAGAAATGAAATGCAAGATGACTGGAAGAAAATCTGAAAAGAATTCCACAAACTGATGCATAGTGACCTGAACATAGTCAGGAGAAAAATTGTATGTAGTCACAGCAATATTATTCAATGAAGAACTATAACTTAGCTATTCTCAGCAATGCAAAGATCCAAGACAATCCCAATGGACTAATGATTGAGCATACTATAAACCTCTAGAGAAAGAACTAATATTGATTGAATATAACCTGAAATCTGCCATTTTTCACATTCTTATTTTACCCTTTTATTTGAATCTTCTTGTATAAAATGACTAATAATGAAAATATTTCAAAAAAAGATTCTGTGATCTAAAAATGAAGCATGTAACATTCGTGTACATAATTACTTGCACGTTTGTCTTCTCCATTAGAATGTGATCTCCTTGAGGGTATGGATCATGTTTTTACTTGTCTTTGTATCCCCAACATTTAGCTTGGTGCCTGATGGGTAGTTGCTCAAAAATGCTTGCTGACTGACTTATATTGTGTATACACTACCTCTCCCCCCAAACCCCCAACAGATCTTTTTTTTAAAGAATAGATTTTTAACTCATACTTTTCTTCTTTTTATTTTTAATTTTTTTTGATTATACATGTTTTCTTATTGGATTTCATCTCCTCTTTATTCAGCATTCTAGTCTGTCAGGCTTTTGTACTCCCTGAATTTATCAGTTCAACTCCATAGGATCCCTGACAAGTGGGCCTCTAAACTACACTTGAAGATCATCATTGAGGAGGAATTCATTATCACTTGAGGCAGCACTTGTTACCTTTGGATAATTCTAATTATTAGAAAAGTTTTTTCCTTACACTGAGATGACTTCTACTAATTGTTTCTGGTGCTATCTTCTGAGGACAAACAAAAACTTTTTCAGTTTTCAAGGACAGTTTTCATTTCCTGCTGTCCTTCCCCACAAATCTTCTCTTCTTTTCTTCAGGTTAAACATCTCTATTTCCTTCCATTGATTCTCAGATGGTATGATCTAGATGCCCTTCAACATTTTGGCTTTCCTCCAAACATACTTGTTTATTAATCTATTTCCTAAACTTTTGGAAATTGATCACAATGTTCTCCTTGCCTTCCTGCCTCTCTCTCTCTCTCTCTCTATTCATTTATGGATAGATCTCATTTTATTTATTTTACTGATCTTTACACTTTCTTGCTTGGGAACATGGTGTTAATTTAAATGGTGGTGTAATGGAAAAAGCATGACACTGGAAGTAGTTAAAAGACTTAAGCTTTAGTCTTTACTCTTCCAGTAGTTTTGTGACCTTGAGGAAATGATATGGTTGGATTAAACTAGCTCTGGGGAACCCATGGATTCTACCATTATTCACAGTCTACAAAAAATGTCTAGAGTCAATGAATAAGTAAATATACATTAAGCACCTTCTGAAAAACTGCCATTGTGGTTTTATGAATTCAAAAGCAAAAATTAAAGTCTCTGTTTTCATGGAGCTCACATTCTAAGTGGATTATCACTTTCTTTTGCTCTCTCTTTTCTTCACTCCTTTCTTCTTGCATTACATTTTTCTCTTTTTTCTTTTTTTTCCCATTTTTCCTTCCCTTTCCCCTTCATTCATTTTTCTTCATCTCCATTCTTTAGGTTAGAAGAACAGTAGGCATTAATGGATCTAATCCCAATATTGCTTGACATGGATGCTTTTGAACTGCTCCATTATTCTGATCAGGACTTCTTTGTCCCTCCTTTGGCAACCTAGTGTCTCTCCATCCCCAGAGACTCATTACCTTAAGGATAACAGTTCAGACATGTAAAGTGCTTCAGCCCTAATATAGTTGAGACATCCAAAATTCACCACATCCTTGTCCTCAGTTTCCCCCCATATCAGGTATTAAATGCATGTGCCACCATGCCTGGCTAAATAATGTTAATGATTATTAAAACCAACCCCCTAATTTTATAACTAGATATAGTGACCCAAGGTCACCCTTTTTCAGTACTGTCCATGGTCTACATGCTTCAGCTTTTAGGACTTCTCTATACTGGGCTAAAAATAGCTGCATGTTCCCCCCCACCCCCACCCCAATTCACTTACCCACTTACCAGCTGCAAGAAATTAGGCATAATTTCACCCATCTAGTGTGCAGTTACTATAAGAGTTCAACAAGGAGTCCAAGACTCATCATAAGTTTCAATAAAAATTAATTTTTTCTGTTGACATTTGTTTTTTCTCCCTCTCACATTCTACCTTCCCCAATAAAACTCTTGTAACAAATATACATAGCCAAGTGAAACAAATGACTATGTCAGTCATGTGGAAAAAGTATGTGTCATTTTGCATATTTAATCTATCACCTCTCTGTCAGGGGGTGGGTAGCATTCTTCATTATTGCTCTTCTGGAATTGAACCTGTATTAGCAGAATTAAGTAATCACTAGTCATATTTGCATTAACCACTTCAACTTACCTGGGGATTTTTGAAAGCATTACTCTGATTGTTGATGCAACAAATTAACTCTCAGCAGAATCACTTACATAGGAAAACCTGGGTTCACTTTTGTATCAAGTTCTTGCCCAACCTTTCAAAATCATTTTGTCGAGTTTATTGTATATTCTATGTGCTTTAAAAAGAGTATATTTTCTTTGAGGAGTCATTTGATTCTATGTAACTCTTGGGTGGGGGGAAGGCAGTGCTTCTGAGTCAGTCACTCTACCAAAAAAGTCTTTGATGTTGATTAGACAATACTGCACGAATCTTACTCCTCTGAGACTCAACAAACAATGCAGGGTAGGTAAAATTTAGATTAGTTATCCCTAATTTGTTAGTTTCTATTCGGACTTTTGTTAGTGTTCTCTTGTCTTTGAGTACAACAATTTTTTTTTATTGTATTGTATCCAGGAGTGTTGCAAAATCAATCTTTTTTTGTTTGTTTTTTGCAAGGCAATGGGATTAAGTGACTAGCCCAAGGTCACACAGCTAAGTAAGTATTAACTGTCTGAGGTCCGATTTGAACTCAGGTTCTCCTGACTCCTGCCTGGAATTCTATCTACTGAGCCCCCTAAGCTGCCCCCAAATCAATCTTAATAACTAACTTATATAGAGTATTTTAAGGACACAAAACTACTCTTACATAAATTATCCCATTCAATTCCTACAACTACAAGTTATCTATCTCTATCTCTATCTCTATCTCTATCTCTATCTATGTCTCTGTCTCTGTCTCTATCTCTATCATCTCTCTCTCTCTATCTCTCTCTATCTCTCTCTATCATCTCTCTCTACCTCTATCTCTATCTACATCTCTATCTCTATCTCTATCTCTATCTCTATCTACATCTCTATCTCTATCTACATGTCTATGATCTATATCTACATCTATATATTTCTCTATATATGTATATACATATATGGAAAACATCATTGTTATCCCCATTTTATAAATGAGAAAAGTGAAGCTCAGAGAGGTTACTCCTGATGAGTATCTGAAATGAGACTATAATCTAGTTCCCTGCCGAGTCCAGATTTCCAAGTCCAATGTTCCTTCTGTAACATGAGTTAACTAGTCAAGTAATTCTAAATCAGATATGCTAGGCCCTATCCAAAGTGCTAGTCATCCAAGATAAGAATGAAATCATCCCTGCCCTCAAAGATCTTACATTCCTTTTCTAGAGAAGACAATACACTCAGATATAATTACATACTACAAAAAAAAAAAGATAATCTTGGAGGAGAAGGACCTAACATCTAAAGGTTATAGAAAAAGCCTCAAGAAGAAGGTGACTTGAGGAAATTTTTGGTGAAAAAACAGAAATTTCAAGAGGTAGAGGAGGAGAGAGTGCATTCCAGTCTTGTGGAGATTTCCTCCTTGATCCCATCATCCCCTAAAGTTCAGACAGAGAAAAAGTAGTATTCTCATTCCAATGCCACTATCAACCTCAGGGATTAGTGTCTCTTCTGACTCTTGGATCATTCTGTCCATCAATACTCCATGCATCCCCAAGGAGAAGTGGGCTTCCTGCTACCAAAATGGGAGGAAATTTTGGAGTCCAGGGAATCACCTTGGGGCTTTTACAGGATAAAGAATTGTATATTCAGCACAATTCCTGCCCTGGCTCCCTGAACCCCTAATGCATACTGTTTACTGCTGCATTTTCAAAGAGCACTTTAACTGTGATAAATTTCAGGGCTTTTGCCTTTTCCTCCTCTTGAAAACCAACAGCTTAGCTTTAATTACTAGTCAGCTAAAAGCAGGCTTCTTCCGTCTTTCAAATATGTTGTTCTCTCTAGCAAGGGAGGATTGGCCTCAGTGGAACTTCCCTAAGAAGCCAATATTTGATATGAACTATTCTTCTTCTTTGTATGTTTCTGGTGATATTCCTTTAAATGCTTCACATTTCATATCAATGTAATTAAAACCTCATTGACACACAATGAAGTTTCTTTCTTTCTTACTATGTCATAATAGAAAGATACCAGAACTTGGAAGCAAAACGCATTGATTGGACTTGGATTCATGAAGACTTGAATTTGAATCTTAAGTCACTTTCTATAGCTATGTGACCTTGTACCATTCAGTTAATCTCTCTCAATCTCAGTTTCCTCATCTCTAATATGGGAATAATAATCTACTTCATAGGATTATTGTGAAGATCAAGTGAGATAGTATCCATAACCCACTTAAAATCATTGCATAAATGCTAGCATCTATGAAAATAATGATTATGATGATTATGACATTTTGGTCTTATCTCTTAAGAACCTTGTGATCTTCTAGAAGTCATTAATACTCTATGAATCTCAGCTTTCTTTTCTGTAAAATAGGGACAAAGAAAAGAGACTGTGCTCAGGACAAGGTAAAATATATATTAACATGGTTCAAAAGGTTTAAAGGAGTGCTCCTTTGTTCTAGCATTGAAAATATCTCCCTATACAAGGTATAGACACTTCCAGTACATTTGTGATTTTGTTCTGGCAATAATCATGTCTTCTTAATAAGATATGAGCTTGCCTGGTCATTGGCACACTGATGCTACATTAAGAATGATTAAGTTAAAGGTAGTCATGCTTATGAGCATGCACCTGCAGCACCTCTCTTTGGACTTGACCTTTTAAAGGAAAAACAGATGGAAGTACTTGAGTGGAGATAGGGAAAAAACCTGTTGTTCTGCAGAGTGATTCTCTGGAGGCAAGCTTCTGTGGTCCTATGGCCTTTCCAGAGAACCATGTTCTCCCAGAGAGGGCAGTAGATGGTAATAGTGGCAAAATGATGAGTACTTGGACCACCCAAGTCGGACTCAATTTGGCATCAATAAGGAGAGAAACTGAGAAGATCTTAGACTAGGAAAAAGTAGAGTTCCTGGTTTAAGTCACCTTAGCAAGTGTCAGATTCTTGGACTATGCTTTCTTGATATAGAGGAATTCATATCACGGAATTCCTGGACCAAGTGGGAATTAAAGAAGTAGTTTACTTTGACCACAGTCCTCCTGAGTACATCTTCTATGTTACCAACCTTATAGAACTGTTGCAAGGATAAAATATGATAATGCATATAACTGGAAAGTACTTAATAAATTAAAACTGGAGCAGAGGACTTGAAGGATGAACTTTTTGGAAATTGGGAGTCATAGTACAGGAGATGTCTGTTAAGGATCTTGAGATTTATTTTTCATTTTCATTATTACTTTGGTGATGCCAGGAATTAAGAGGATGAGGTAAAGCTTTGGCCTTTCAACTGCTGTGGAGAAATGTATTCAAAAGAAATAGAATGATTGAATTTTAGATCTGAAAACACAGGAGAATGGAAAGGACAGTGATTATTCAGAAAACTTGTATCTGGGTCTCATTTCTATTACTATCCTTGGCCAAATCATACAATTTCTCTGAGGATCAATTTCCTTATCTATTATATGGAGAGGCAGGGCAACTAGGTGTTGAACAAGAGTGCCAGGCACAAGAATACCTTGCATAGATGAGGATAGTATTAGCATCCTCACTTGCTGATTGAAGAAACTGAGACACACACATGAAATATATGGAAGACAACAGAACATTTTTGCATGTGACATCATGCAAAACATTTCCATATTAGTTATAGTTCCATATTTCAAAAAAGCAAGAAAATGGTCCTTCAATTTATACTCATTGTTCATCAGTTCTGTCTCTGGGGATGAATAGTTTTTTCATCATTAGCCTTTGGGATTGTCTTGGAGCATTGTATTGGAGTAGCTAAATCTTTTACAGCTGGTCATCTTTACAATGCTGTAGTTAGTATGGGCAATGATTTCCTGGTTCTTCCCATTTCACTTTGCATCAATTCCTGTTTTTTTCCCTGAAAATGCCCCCTAATTATTCCTTATGGCACACTACATAACAATCATATGCCACAACTTATTCAGTCACTCCTCAAATGATGGATCTCTCATCAGTTTCCATTCTTTATCACCACAAAAGAGCTGTGAGAAATATTTTCATATATCTTGGGGGGGTATAAATTGGGTATAATTTCCAACCCCGTAATCAGATATGTGACTTCAATCTGCCAGTCCCTTTACCTCTCTGATCCTCAATTTTCTGAGGGATTTAAAATTGATGGTCACTAATATCCCTTTAAGTTCTAAAAAATAAATGTTCTTATTAAACTCCTCACTTTTACAAAGAAGGATATTGAGACCCAAAGAGGTTAGATAGTTTCCCTATACTCATATAGTACAGCCAGGTTCTTGGTAAAAGATGCTTTCACTCACTCCTTTTCCTCTGATTTGATCACATAGCAAGTTAATGGCAAAGCTAAGTGGAAAGAGGTGATGTGATGCAGTGGGGAAAGTGTTGGATTTGGAATAAGAAGACCTGAGTTCACTTTCTAATGTTACTTTTTAGTTTTATGATCATGAACATGTTACTTCTCTCTGACCCTCACTTTCCTCATCTGTAGAAGAAGAGGATAAACTAGATGATCTCTGAAATTTATGTCCAACTCTAAATCTCTGAACCTCTGAACTTGGACTCTATGTGGTCCATTGTGAAAATTTAACTTTCTTAGTTTGAATTTGCTGGTAATCCTTGGTGGACATTTCTAGATTGATCCTTATAGTGGAGTCAGATTTGTTCATTAAAAAAAGCAGTAACAAGTCCAGATCAAAGTGTACAGCACTCTGTTGGGATCCAAAGACAAAAATGAAACAGTCTTATATTGTGTGGGTAAAAGAAGATAATTTACTCAGAAAAAAATACCAATATGAAATACAAAGCTTTTTGTTTTTGTTTATTTTTTTCAGGGAGGGCACTAAAAATCAGACACTAACAGCTGGGGAGGGGGTGAAGTTTGCAGGAAAGGATTTAGGTAGGAGGTAATGCTCTATTTGAACTTTAAAGGAATCTAGGAATCCTAATAGGGTAGAATGAGCACAGGATACATTGTAGGCACAACAAACAGTCTATGGCTATACAAAGGCAGGGAGGTAGGAGTTGTAATGTTAAGTAGGACAAACCAAGTTTACTCAGTCTATTGGGAACACTGAGTGATATGAAACAAGTCTGGAAGAAAAGCTAGAGTCTGGATGGTGAAGGATTGGGCAAAAATTGTATTTGTAGTCACTTGAAGGAATTTGCTTCACTCTCCAATGGTCAGCCTCCAATCATACCTATCTGAGTACTGCTATTGCCCTAGTAGGAGAAATTCTCCAGGGGGAAGTTGGAGAATCATAGAACCCTGGAATCCTGCATTTTAAGATTATTTTTAAATGGAATGAACCATAGAGATCATTTAATCAGGATACAGTGGGAAGAGAATCAGATTAGAAGTCAGGAGATCTGGGTATAAATTCCAACCCCATAATAAGCTATGTGACTTCAATCTGCTAGTCCCTTTACCTCTCTGATCCTCAATTTCCTGAGGGTTTTGAAATTGATGGTCACTAATATCCCTTTAAGCTCTAAAAAATAAATGTTCTTATTCAACTCCTCACTTTTACAAAGAAGGATATTGAGATCCAAAGAGGTTAGATCATTCCCCTATACTCATATAGTACAGCCAGGTTCTTGGTAAAAGATGCTTTCACTCACATGGAAGCTCTAAAGCTAGTTTCTGTAGAAGGCCATTCATTCAAAGAAGACCTAAATTAGTCCAGAATAATTTCCATGATTCTAGGATACTAGATAGAGTTTCCAGGCAGAGTAGAACATGTCCCTTTTATCCTCACATAATTCTACAGGTCAATCAATAAATTAATCAACAAATTTTATGAAGTACTTACCATGAGAGGGAGCATGTTAGATGGAGAGGTGTCTCAAGGTCAGAACGTCCTGAGTTTGAGTCTCACCTCTGATACACAGTGGCTGGGGAACTCTGGGCAAGTCGCTTAACTTCTCAATATTCTAGGTAGCACAGTATAAATTGAAAGAAGAGGGAGTTTCTTTACCAGGTGGTTTGCTCTGCTATTAAGATCACAGGTCTAGTTCCTGTTCCTATCCTTCTATTCCAGTTAATGTGTAAAGTGCTAGAGATAGTGATAAAAGGCAAGGCTGAAACAGTTCCTGCCATCATGAAGCTTATATTTTATTGGATGAGACAATAGACACTCAAATTCATATAAAATAAAAATAATGCAACTTTTGTTGGGGAAACAGTAGCAGGTGGGGGTGCAGTGGTAATCAGGAAAAGTTCATGTAGAATGTGGCATTTCTGCTGAGAATTAAAGAAAAGAAGGGATTTTAAGAGTTAAATAAAAATTTTTCCAGGTAGGAGGAATAACTGATGCAAGGGCATGGGGACTGGAGTAAAATGATTTTGTGCTATGGGTGAATGTTCAGTTTGTCAGGAGGTCCAACTATCATTGGTTGTTTGAAAGGTTATTTTTATGAACTGTGCATTTAAAATCCTCCCCAATTTGGCTACCAACATATCTACCTTTCTAATCTTTTGACTTCTTCTTCATTCACTCTCTGCTTCAACCCACCCGGTCTGCTTGCTGATCCCTCTACACAACAGTCCTCCTCTCATTTCCATGATGACTGGGATGTACTTCTTCCTCACTTCCAATCATCTTACCTCTCAGTATCCCTTGTTTCATCCAAATCAAAGGACCTTGCCACTCTAAACTTTTTCTGATTCTCCTCAATTGAAATTGCTTTATAGTCCTTTGTGGTTACTTAATTGTGCACCTATTGTATCATCCCTAAAGAATGTAAGCTCTTTGAGGACAGAAAGTATTTCAGTTTTCCTTTCCCTAACACCTAGAACAATGTCTGATCTGTAGTTGGCACTTAATAAATACTTAAGTAATAAATAGGGAAGATCAACTACTATAGAGTGTTGATGAATGTGTAACAGCCATGCCATGGAGAAGGGGATAGACCTGTCCTTGAGCATTTCCAATGAAGTGTACTCAGTGTCAAAGGACTTGAGCTACTTTGGATGCCTCTAGCTGATACAGCAAAATCTTGGATGGTTCCTTGGTCCCTCTCCCTCCTTTCTACCCCTATTATAATAGCAGCAAGTGAAGATATTAAGAAGAAGGCTTCTATACCAAAGAGGACTGGCCATGGAATTCAAAAGGAAGGATTATGCCCTCTGGCTCCTTCTTTTCTCTGGAACATATAGCATATAGCTTTCTCTCTGGCAATCATTCACTGTGAAGATTGGAAGAGGTACATCCTTTTCTATCTGGAAGAAATGGCCATGTTTGTAAATGGCAGTGAGAGCTGAGGTTCAACTGGGTGAACTTGAGTCTGGGCCACAGTTTACCTCTTCTGATTTGTGTTTCTTTCCTTGAGCATAGATGACTGAAACACAATTCTATGGTGGACGTTTTTAACCTTGGCATCAAACTTGTGAGTTCCAGAGTGCAGGGGTTCCTGTATTCAATAATTTATCCTCTCTGATCAAGTTTTGGCACAGCAGCCCTCTCCTCCACTAGCATCATGGGGTAAAGAGAGATCAAAGGGTCCACATAATGAGTGGTCATATGCTTAGAAATCCATGAGAAGTGCCTTAGGCAGAACACTTGTCACAGAAAATGCTCAGAGCCCAGGACCACCTTCATGTATGCTTCATTGCATGCTCTATGGGAAAGTCGCTGTTAAAGATGCAAACCAGTAGAGAATGAGGAAAGGAAAGGGAATATGTATAGAGGTAGTTTGGCAATTTAGCTTTTTAGAAGAATTCTTTTGAATCCAGCCTTAAGAGAAGACATAGTTTCATAATTCCTGCTAGCTAGGAAGTGGTATTTTTGTTAGGAGATAAACTGACCAAATATGAAAGTATTTGCCATTGAATGAAGGCTGTTAAGAGATTTCTTGGGTGTTTGGGGTGGGGAAGTTTCTTGCTACATTTTTACATTTTTCACTTATGTTAATGGTTCAGATTACCACAGCAATTAGTGAAGGAATAATGTACCCTTCTTAATGGATGTTTTCTTTTTCTGGGTTAGACTTTAACCCTCTTCCTTGGGGTCTGTTTTTTTCAACCAAATAGGGTCTTTTCCCCTCACATCCAAGCAAGAATATGTGGTCTGGTGAAAAAAAAATCGAATTAAGAGTTATAAATTCTGGGTTCTCTGCTTTTGCTCTAGACAAGTTATAACCCCTTTCAGACATCTGAGAAATCACAGAATTTCAAGTAGAGGAAACCTCATCAGCACTCAGTCCAATCCATACCCCAAGCCAATCTCTATAGTATATCCACTTCTGAAAGATTTCCCAGGGTGGGGAGTCTACCATCTCCCTAAGCAGGCTATTCCATTTTAAGAAAGCTCAAATGTTTAGGTCGTTTTCCTTGATGACATTAAGCCAAAAATTTCCTCCTTGCTACTTCTACCCATTCTTCTGGGCTTCTTCTCTCTGGGGCCAAATAGAACACTCTAGTCCCTTCTCCAAATGACAGCCCTTCTAGTAGCAGAGCACAGCTAACATCCTCCCTTCCTCCTTTCTCTCTCTAGGTTAAATGTTCCCACTTCTTCCAATGGCTCCTTCTAAAATATGCTAGTAGCCTTTCTCTCCTTTAGCATGCTAGCAGTCTTTTTCTAAAAGTTATTCAGTTAATCAGTATCCTATGCCCCCCAGAACTAAGCAAAGCCCTCCAGATGTTCTCTGACCAGAGCAGAGCAAAAATGAGATTAACCACTTCTTTATTTCTAACTCTTAGAGCAGTCCAAGATTTACTCTAATGACTTTGGATACCAAGTCACACTGTTGACAGATGTTTAGTGGGTTGGAGTCAATTAAAGTGCCTCAACATTTTTCAGATCTCACTTTCCTCCTCCTTAAAATGAAGGGGTTAGATTTCCAACTCTAAAAATAATCCTTCTCTAAATTCTTTCAAAAAACTAAACAAACAACCAATAAGCACAGTTTTGATCACTAAAAGCAAATACTCTTAAGTGAAAGAAAAATCTTCCTAAGTGAATATGCTGATTTAACTTCTTAGGGTTCCACCATTTTATGGGAGTACAAAATGTTTCAGTTTGTCTCCAAACGTTATGATGCCATTGATGATTGACTCTAGAAGAAAATTAAATGTTCGGTCATGTGCTTCCTGGTCTTTGCTTTTTTTCGTGCCAGATGGTTTAGGCTAGCCAAGCCTAAACTTACTTGTTTCGGATAAAGCTAAGAATCAGAATATATGTTCAAGACTAGAAATGTAAACTTCAACAGAGACTCTCCTCTGTCAAGGTGTCATCTGTAATAGTCAGTTTTTTTGTGTCACTTTTTAGGAAGAATATTGGTAAGCAAGAGAGCATGGAGAGGAGGGTCATTAGCATTAGTAGAATATCTGGGGGTACTTCATCTGGAAAGAACACTTTAGAGCTGGGGCAGAGTTGTTGAGGGTGTGGAATACATGAGTGAAAAACACCTGACTGCTCACATCCTTCTTGTATTACTTTGTGTTTACTTTTTTTCAGAATATGTTATATTTCCCATCAGCAGAACAAAAACTCCTTGAGGGCAGGGACCATTTTGTTTTTGTCTTCATAGCCCTAGAGTAGGGGTAGGAAAACTTTTTCTGCCAACGGTCATTTGAATATTTATAACATGATTTGCAGGTCATACTGAATTATCAACTTAAAAATTAGCCTTCAGGGGAAGCTAGGTGATGCAATGGATAGAGCACTGGCCCTGGAGTCAGGAGGACCTGAGTTCAAATGTGACCTCAGACACTTAATTACCTAGCTGTGTGGCCTTGGGCAAGTCACTTAATCCCATTTGCCTTGCAAAAAAAATTAGCCTTCATATTGTCATTAAATTAACTTGATGCTGAGTAACTATGGGGACAAAGAGATATTGTAATATTTTATATAGGAAACAAATTCTTTTCTGTACTGTCAAAGTGTTTCTTTTTTTGGTTTTTGTAAACCACATTTTTGGTAACCCCCATATCCTTGCATATTTTAAACCACTTTGAACAACTTTGGCCAATAAATTCACCTGTGAGGCAGGCTAGTTACTTTAAACCAGGTAGTTCCCCCCCCCCCCCCATAAGAGGTGTTAATCATTCTCAGAACACCAGCCCTTCCACTGATCCTAGAGCACCATTTAAGGAGAGCCTTTCCTACTGGATTGGATCAGGTAGCTGATCTGCCTGGTTTAACTACTACACATTATTCTTTTTTTTTTAAAAAAATTACTTTTTTAATGTTTTATTTGTTTTCCAATTATATACAATAACAGTTTCTACCTATCATTTTTTATAATGAATTTTACAATTTTCTCCCAACCTCCCTTCCCTCCCCCACCTCCCATAGAAGACAATCTGATAATCTTTGTATTATTTCCATCCTATGGATTAAAATTGAATGTGTTGAGAGAAAAATCATATCCTTGAGGAAAAAATAAAATACAAGAGATAGCAAAATTAAATAGGATATAAGAAACCTTTTTTTTTTAATTGAAGGCAATAGTTTTTGGTCTTTGTTTAAATTCCACAATTCTTTCTTTGGATACAGATGGTATTCTCTATAGTAGATACCCTAAAATTGTCCCTGATTATTGCTCTGATGAAGTAAGCAAGTTCAATGGGGTTGATCATCACCCCCATGTTGCTCTTATGGTATACAGTGTTCTTCTGGTTCTGCTCATTTCACTCAGCATCAGTTCATGCAAATCCCTCCAGGCTTCTCTGAATTCCCATCACTCCTGGTTTCTAATAGAACAATAATGTTCCATAACGTACATATATCATGATTTGTTCACCCATTCCTCACTTGATGGACATTCACTGAATTTACAACTCTTTGTGGCTCATTACTCTTAAAGAATTCTTAACCATCTACAAGATCCTTAACTGACTAGACTTTTCTATCAATTATCTATTATTTGTTTGTTGTAATTTTCCTAATAAATTTGTTTTTCTTTTTTTACACACTTGCACTCCTGGGTCAGATGGTCTTTGAGTTCTTCACCAATATGAACCCAGAAAAAACTGACATCAAATTTACCCATATAAAGCTCCTAGATTTATTGAATTTCAAGTCCCAGCTACAGTTGCTGTGACAGCAACAGCACCAGACCAAATGATTTCACTAACCTTATGGAGCTTAGAGCCAGATATTCTTGCCCTAGAGCTTTACCTCTTGTCTTATTTCTTTAAGAGGGAAACTATTTTCTTCCTCTTGCTGCAATATCAAAGGCAGATTTCCTGACTTCTAGAATCTCAGTGTTGGAAGGAACCTTCCAATCTATATCTGATATAAGAATTCCTATCCTTAACAACTGGTCATCCATCTTTTGCTTGAATGTCTTCCCAAATGAGTGGTTATAAGCTCAAAAGGTAGCTCATTCTATTTTAGGACATTTCCAGTCATTAGGTAGTTCTTCCTTATATTGAATCAAAATCTACTTCTTTTGGGACTTCCAATCTAGTTGTCCCCTAATTCTTTCCTCTGGAGCTAAGTAGAATAAGGCTAAACTCTCTCTAATTTGAAAACTATTAAAATATTTGAAGAGAGCCATACCAATTCTATTTCCAGTTCTCTTATTCAGCCTAAAATTTCCAATTTCCTTTAAATTATATTTAACATAATATGGTTTCAACCATCCCAGTCATATTCTACTGTCCTTGACCTGATTTAGCACTTTTGATCTTCAAATGAACTAATCAGAACTGAAGATATATTTCAGATAGGGTACAATTAGGTAAGAATACAGTACAAGATACAGTGGGACTGTCCCCTCCTTTACTCTAAGCACATCCCTCTATGAATGAAGCCTAATATTATATTTTTTCACCAGTCAACAATTTCATCTGTGACTTTAATTGAGCTAGCAGTAGAAGAAAATTCCTAGCTGTTCTAGGAAAGGGATACATATGAATTCTACCTTCTAAAACATCATGTGAGAAGATAAAGTCTCTCCTAAAGAGGAAGATCCCAGATTAGAGTTGTTTTGGGGGATGATCAGTTTGTGAATCCAGTTACTGGTCAGAGAAATGAATCTGACACCAGCTCCTTGTCATTCTACCAAAAGGAAGTTGGTCATACAGCAGCCTTGTGAATTCACAACTCCTGGGATTGAAATGAGTTTAATTGCTCTTTGTGTGGCATTGAGTTTCGAGTCTTCTTAATTTAAATAATTTATTTAATCTGACTTTTCATACTCCATTCGTTTAGTGTTACAGGAGGCCCCAACCTTGGTATATTAACTCTACCTGCTTGTTAGCAATTATTCTCTTTGACACATTGATATTTTACCAGTAATTAAGCTACATTGGGCCTTTTAAAAGATGGGAGGGTTTAAATACCAGTAATTCAATATACCCTGTTTACTGATCTCTGCCATTAGCTGAGTTGAAAGCAAAATGTTTTAATTAAAAAGACTGGCAATAAGTTGGTATAATGCCATAATTTGCACTGGGCCTCTTCTAGAAAATGACTTAACCTCTGTCTTGGTTACTATGACAACTAATGGACATAATTGTACTGGTGTGTGAGATGGAATATGTGTTGAGGATGTAAAGCTTTATTCAAAAAAAAAAGGCTCTGATAGAATGGTGCTAAAAGATGAAAATGTAAGATCAGTGTCCGACAGACCTATTCCTGTTTTGATCTCAGACTGACAAAGTTTTTTCCATATCAGAAGGCTGTCTGTCTGTCTTCTGAATCATCTCATATGACTTCATGATTTGATACTTAACTTGGGTTCATTAATCCATCAAAATCTGTAAGATAACCCATGATGAAGTCTGTCAATTGCCAAAGCTTTCCTTCTGGGATCAAAAGGAATTTGTTTAATGACATCCCAGCACAAATTCATCTTAAAACCACATTGAAAGTCCATTTAAGAAGTAGCTCACCCAATCACAGAGGTGACTATTACATTAGAGACCTGGAACCCATAAATAGTGTTCACCATATTATGATGACATAAATGTAACTCATCTGACCTTAGTGACTTGGTGTGAGACTGAGTAGGGTATTCTATTTCTGAGAACCTTCTTTCAGAGGATTGGAAATGGAGAGTCATTTGAAGGCTTCTAAATGTGGCTCATGATAGCAACTGGAGATGATTATATAATAATATAACATTAGAGGTGGAAGGGACTTCAAATAGCTGTCAGTCCAACCAACCCTCATTTGCAACTGGATTAAGAAAAATTCAGAAGATAAAAGTAACTAACCAACAGTTACATGGCTATTTAGTGACAGAGACAGGACTAAAATTTCCATATTACAGAATTACAGATTTTGAGCTATAAGAGACTTTAGAGGTGATTTAGTCATATACCTATCTTTTACAGATGAGGAAACAAAGGTCCCAAGAGGTCCCATGACTTAACCTGGGGCAGCTAGGTGGTGCAGTGAATAGAGCACTAACCTTGGAGTCAGGAGGATAGGAGTTCAAATCCAGCCTCAGACACTTGCCGCTTACTAGCTATGTGACCTTGGGCAAGTCACTTAACCCTGATTGCTTCTCGTCCAGGACCATCTCCAGTCATCCTTATTCAAATCTGGCCACTGGATCCAGATGACTCTGGAGGAGAAAAGTGAAGCTGGTGACATCACAGTATCCCCTCACTCAAATCCATTCACCTCTGGATGTCATGGACTTCTTCAAAAAATATTACATTATTACTATGTCTTGACCTAGGACATAAAGGTGATAAGTAGCAAAATTGGGATTTGAACTAATGTTTTCTGACTCCAGGGTCCAGAATTCTCCCCTCTTCAGTGTCTCTGGCTTTCAATTCAGTGCTTTGTGGGCTATTCTATGAAGATAAATGTAAATAGGAATGTGATGGGCAAAATTCATAATGAGTGTGAGTTCAATTCCATAGTAAGGAAAGCTTCTTAACTATTAGACTTCTCCAAACTTGAGTTAGGCTACCTTGAGAAGAATCAGTTCCCAATTGTCAGAACTTT
Organism: Macrotis lagotis; assembly: GCF_037893015.1. Lineage (NCBI taxonomy): Eukaryota > Metazoa > Chordata > Mammalia > Peramelemorphia > Peramelidae > Macrotis > Macrotis lagotis. Next base: position 62,109,751 of record NC_133661.1, read on the forward strand.
TCAAATAAAGGATAGATGATCACTGAGCTTTGGTAAAATGGAGAGGATAATGTCTGTTGTATCTTCTGCAAGACCTCTTTCTCAGTGCCTTCCCTCTGTTGAGTATCCTCAAATTATCCTTTCTGAAGAGTTTATTTATATGTAGCTCTTTGCATGTTGTTTTTGCCCATTAGATTATAAGCTCCTTGAGAGCAGGGACTTTTTTGCCTTTGTATTCCTTTTTAATTCTTATATACATCTTTGTATTCATGAGACAGAGTTTGGTACATACATGGTAGATGTCAATTAAATGTTGATTGACTATCTCATTGAGTACTTGTATCAAATGAGAAAATAAAGGACCTTGAAACCTTGAAATTCTATGTAGACATTGGTTAATATAAGAAATAAACTTCCTAATAATGAGAGTCATCCAACAATGAATGGATTGCCTTGTGAGGTAATGGGCTCTCAGTTTTTTGAAGCATTCAAATAGAGACTGAATGCCAAGTCTCTTAGCAATAGCACAGAAGTGATTCATGAATTGACTGGGAAATTTGATTAGATGACCTCATTGTTTCCTTCTAAAATTATTTGACTCTAAGACATCTGGTTCACTGCACCACTATAGATCTTGCAGAAGGTGATGAAACCCACTCAAGTACTATATATGGAGACTATATAAATGAAATCTCTCATCTTTGAAGTCAGGAAGATCTGAATTCAAATCTTTCTTCAGAGACTAACAGTGTGACCTTGGGCAAGCTAATTAATCTCTCTGGGCTTCAGTTTCCTCATCTATAAAATAAGATGATCTGTGAGGTCCCTTCCAGCTCTATATGTATAGTCTTCGCAATCTTACTCTAGCCTGTTTTTTGGACAACACTCACCCAAGAGGTCATTCTGTACCTTTTAGTATTCCAATGGTCTGGCAATTCATAGTAAAGTGAATCTGGAGAAGTTGTAAGTTGAAAGAATGTTGGTCTTGGGGTCAAGAGAAACCTGGCTCAAATCCAAACTATCACATTTAATAGTTGTGTGGCCTTGTGCAAAATGCCTGACCTTTCAGAGTCTCAATTTCCTCATCTATAAAATGGGACCGATGATCCCTGCACTATCTAATCTCAAAGGATTGCTGTTTGGAAAAAGTTTTGTAAATCTTAAAGTGCACACTGTATAAACATGAGCTATTATTATTGTGATTGCTACGAACAGATATTCTTTTTCAGTCAGGCTGGCAATAAGGGAACTGTCAGCAGTTTCAAAAAGTAAGCATCAGTCAAAGGGACCATGTCTGTTTTTCTTGTTCTGTCTAATGCCAACCCAGCAAGATGCACAGGTGGGCACTTAACAAATTACCTAACCAGCTTTTATCAAGCTCTTATTATGGACTTGGCAATATATTGTTATAATAATACTCTAACAATAGCTAGCATTTTATATAATGCCTTAAATGTATTGTCTCATTTTGAGTATCACAATAGGGGCGAATAATAGATTTTTTTGAATAAATGAATGAATAAACAATAGTCCTGTAAGATAGGTGCTGTTATCATTCCTATTTTATAGATGAGGAAACTTGAGAGGTGGGGGGCACCTCTGTAGAGATAGGTGGCATAGTGGATAGAGTGCCAGAGTGGGAGTCAGGAAGATCTTAGTTTAAATTCCAGCTCAAAAACCTTACTAACTCTGTGATCCTGGGCAAGTCTCTTGACCTCCATAAAGCTCAGTTTCTCATTGTAAACTGGTGATAATAATAGCACCTAGGTCCCAGGGATTTTATGAAGATAATGTTTTTATAAAACTCTTTGCAAACTTTAAAATGTTAGCTATTGTTATTTGATAGATATAGAAACATTGTAGGATGTTTTCTGAGAAAGTCAAATTGAGAAATCAATCGGTCCATGAACATTTATTAAGTCCTTACCATATTCCTACCTTGCCCATTGTACAGTGACTATTCACAGGTGCAATCCCACTACTGATCAGCATGACAGTTTTTGACCTGCTCCATTCCCACCTGGACTGGTTCACCCCTCCTTAGGCAATCTGGTAGTTCCCCACTCCCATGTAGTTGCCATATTCATGCTGAATTTAGTGCAGACACCAGATTGGCATAGCATTGTGCTAAGAACTGAGGATGCAATAAGATGGAAAATAGAGTCCCTGCCCTCAAAGAGCTTACTAATATAGGTGACAATATAAAAACAAATATATATATATATGTATATATATATATATATATATATATATATACACACACACACAAAGCAAATTATATACAAGATTAACAAGAGGAATAATTAACAGAAGAAAAGCACTGGAATTAACAGGGTTTGGGGAAGACTTCCTATAGAAGGAGAAACATTAGTAGGGACTTAC